>NC_081757.1:44050868-44300345 GCF_963082965.1 Carassius carassius | reverse complement strand
AGACAGAGAGAGAGAGAGAGAGGGAGAGAGACAGAGAGAGAGAGAGAGAGAGAGAGAGAGTGAGAGAGAGAGAGAGACAGAGAGAGAGGTTTAACAATTCCTTTATTTATAAATTTTTACTTCACACTTTTGAACAAAATAACCACTACTATAAATACATTTGCATTCCTACTATAATAAAACCTCCTTAAAAACAAAGAAAACTTTTAAAATCTTTCAAAAATTTAAGACAAACTGATCTTCATGTAACATACATAACACTTCATTAACACACCATATATCACAAAAACCAAATCAATTATTTGTCAACCTATAATATGCAAATTCAATCTTAAGCCTCCCTGCTATAAGTCGCTTGCACATTTCTTCAGGATCTATGGTTGCCAATTGCAAACCTTTGTTTTTCCGTGTTTTCCACACTGCCAGTTTAGCCGTTCCAATAATGTAGTAAAACCATTTTTTTCCTTTTTGAAAATGTATATTTTATTCCTCCAATAAACACCTTATCTGAAAAAAAACTCCTCAAATTTCCTAAACAGCTCCCAAGCAATTTAAAAATGCCTTTTAATCTCTCACACTTAAGAAACAAATGCTCCAAATCCTCTTTTTCCCCACAGAATCGACATTCCCCCTTTACAGCTGTATTTAGGTGTGCACATGTCCGTCTGTTGCTATTGCCCCATAAATAATCCTCCACTGCAGATCCCCCGAACGCTTCTCTACAGGGGGTTTATATAGGGCTCTCCACCTGTCTCTTATCAGGAAGTCTGGGCTCAACAAATCTGGCCACTTGGACACTTTTTGTTTCCTCAAAGAGTCTTGATGGATAGTTTTTACTGTGATGTTATACAGTTCTTTCTTTGATATGCTTTTAAAGGAAAAAAACTGAGGATTCTTGAACGATAAAATGGCATCCACCACTTCTTCTTCATCCTCCTTTATTGCTGAAGAAATTACCAGTTCTGGAAACTGCACATTATTCCCCATGTCCGGTCTATTCTCATGTCTTTGTGCTATAAATGTTCTGTATCCACTTGGTAGTACATTGTGGATTTCTTCCTTCAGCTTTGACACTAGACGTGAAGATCTCAAGCCTGTTGCTTCTTTAAGTTCATCAATCGATTTCCATCCATCTTCATTTAATAAATGATCCAGCTTCACGATTCCATGCCTTAATAAACATTGTCGTATAGTCACAGAAGAAAGTAGTCTAGTTTGAATCAGTGGATTAAAAAAAGTGGCTCCTCTGGTGCCCAAAGTTCCAGATTGTACATACTCCGTTCTTTTTTATAACATTTTTCCATGTTTGCAACATAGCTCTGTAAAAAACAGTGAGCTCAGACAGGTTAATCTCTTCAAGCTTCATTAAAAATAATTGCTTATCAACTCCAAAGCCACCAACTGCCCTCATGATCACACTTGCAGTTTTTCCCCAAAGCACATCTTTATCATACAGAAATCTCTGTGCAGCTTGTAGCCTGAAAGCACGGATTCTGTTTCTCACATCCACAAGTCCTTGGCCACCCTCTTGTACTGGTAGATATAATACTGCAGCACGCAACCAATGTTGTCCATCCCAGAAAAAGTTCACTATTGTCCTCTGTATATTGGCGATCAACCCCTCTGGTGGCTCCATGACAGCAGTCCTATGCCACAGAACAGAAGCAGCCAGATTGTTTACTACCAGAACCCTTCCTCGATATGACAATTGTGGTAATAGCCATCGCCACTTTGACAATCGGGCAGACACCTTTTCTATCAAGCCCTCCCAGTTTTTCTTTTGAAATTGTTCATTTCCACAGAAAACACCTAAAATCCTTAGTCCGTCTCTTCTCCATTGCAACCCTCCTGGAAGTTTTGGAAATTTTTATAATTTACCAATCATAAATCCTTCACTTTTTTCCAATTAACCTTAGCAGAGGAGGCTTTTTCATATAATTCAATAGTTCTTGTTAAAATTTCAATGTCTTCTTGTCCTGTAATAAAAACCGTAATGTCATCTGCGTAGGCTGATAAAACCACTTTAGAATGACCATTATTAACATGAGGGATTAAAGTTCCATTTAAATTCTTCCTCAACCTACATAATAAGGTTTCAATAATTAGGCTATATAATTGTCCAGAAATTGGGCAACCTTGTCTTATGCCTCTTGTCACCGGTGTTGGAGCACTTAAACCACCCCCTACTTTCACCATCACATAAACATTAGAGTACAACAACTGAATATAAGAAATAAAAACATCACCAAATCCATAACTCTTTAACACTTTAAATAGATATTCATGATCAACACGATCAAACGCCTTTTCTTGATCTAATGACAGCACTCCTATATCATTATTATTATTCTGATTAAAATCAATTATATCTCTAAGAAAAGGCTATCTATAATAGACCTCTTAGTAATGCATTATGTTTGATCATTTTTTTATCAACAAATCCAGACAGTGCTTTAGTCTATTTGCTAAACACTTCGAAATAATCGTATAGTCCAGACACAACAGAGATACTGGTCTCCAGTTTCTTAGCAGTCCGAGGTCTCCTTTTTTTGGAAGCAATGACAAAACTGCTCGACAACAACTTATTGGAAGTTAATTATTTTTGATGCATTCTAAAATTACTTCATATAAATCTGGTCCTTTTAAGTCCCAGAATTGTTGATAAAACTCCACCGGTAATCCATCAATTCCAGGCGATCTCCCTTTAGATAGCTGCCGCATAGCCTCTGTAAACTCTTGAAATGTGATTAAATCGTCCAATGCTTGCTTTTGTTTGCTCATGTAGGAGAAAGCTCAGGTCTTGTCTTTTCTTATTTAACACATTACAGTTTACAGCTTCATTATCATTTACAACCTGTCTTTCAATGAACTCAATGTCATTTTGTAAAGCTTTCACTGTTGCTTTCAACATATTTGAAGAGTGGAAAGCATAGTTTTGACAAAACATTTTTATATTTGTCTTGCCCACATCCAACCATTGACTTAGGTTTTCAAATGAATTTTTCTTCAATTTCCAAATATCCCAGAACAATTTAAATTTTTCACAAAAAGAGGCATCGTGTAATAACTTAATGTTAAAAATCCAGTAATAATTAGATCTGGGTGTCTTCTTCAAATTAACATCTAATATAACCATGTGATGGTCTGAAAAACCATTAGGTCTAATAAAAGTATTCATCACCTTGTTGTTCCATGTCTTTTTTAAATAAAACCTATCCAGTCTCGCGCCACTAATTCTATCTTCAACCACTCTTAACCATGTATACTGCTTTACACCTTCATTTACATCTGTTAACTGGAATTCATTGATAACTTTTTTTTAATGCATCACTTGACTTACTATGGGGCTCTTCTCCATTTCTATCAACAACGAAGTCAATTGTACAATTCCAATCACCTCCAAGTATTAGACAAGCATTATCTTCATATTTTTCAATCACATTTCGTAATCCCATAAAAAATTCCAGCCTTTCTGGACCATTATTAGGAGCGTAAACATTAACAAATACAAATTCTATTCCTTTATTTCCAATTTGTGTTAATAGTAATCTTCCTTTAACAATTTCTTCTACCTTTAAAATATTCACACTTTCAGAAAAAACAATAGCTACCCCAGCACTATTTCTTGTGTCATGACTCAAAGCAAAATTTCCTTTCCACCATAATCCCCATTCCACTTCATTATCAGTGTCTGTATGCGTAATAACAAACATTAACCTTTTCTATTCTTAAAAACTCTGAAATCTTTGCTAATTTATTTTTGTCCCTACCTCCATTAATATTTAATGATCCCACTCTCCACACATCCATATAGAGAAATAAGAAATAGACAGAAACTGAAAAGAAAAAGCACAGATGAGTAAGATTTGTTCATTTCAATTTTTTTGAAACAGTCACCTTACTTCTCCTTAATTTCGTTATCATCTTTTTCAGTCTGAATCTTTTCTTTTTATCCAAAACTTCATTTGCAGCCACAACAGTGATGTTATAAATTTGTCCACATCTGGAAAAAAATGTTCTACCTCTACTATTTTACCAAATGTTGTCTCAAGAAAATCATTAATTTCCTCTAAAGAATACATGTCTTCTATCACTTGTGACCCAATGTCCGAAAACTCTTCATCTCTCATTTCTGCATCACCAGTGATCTCAGTTTTACTGACTCCAACATCATTTTTTCCACTACTTGCAACATTTTCCATGTCTTCACTCCTTACATTGTTTACAACCATTCCTATTATTTCATTATTCACAATCACACTTTCCTCAATTTGGTTGTGATTTTCTTCATTTAATTCAACAGCTTCCTCAGCTCCCTGAGGCTCTTTCTCTTCCACATCTACAGACTGCACGTTTTCAGGATGATTCACAAGATCAACTTCATCAGTTTGTCTAGCGTCTTCTACCGCAGCTTGAACTTGAACTTTATGTGGGCATGCTAAACGCTTGTGGCCAACGTCTCCACACTCATAACACTTCATGTTCCCAGTATTTGCGTAAACCATGTACGCTCTTCCTTCATGCCAAACTTTAAATGACACGTCTAGCTCTTGTTCGTTTAGAAACATGAAAACCTGCCTTCTGAACGGCATAATGTGTTTCAGCGCTTCATTTTTACATCCAAGAGGAACGGTTTTAATCGCGCTAGCTAACTTACCATAACGCAAAAGCTCTCGTTCTATTTCATGACTCTGGATAAAAGGCGGCACATTTGAAACGGTGACTTTAATAGTCGGAGCAACCAGCGGCAAAACAGTAATAAAATCTCCACTTACCACTATTCTGTTGCTTATAAGACGATTCACTTGGTTCTCTTCTTTTACAAACACAACCACAGCTTTATTCATTCGCGAAGCAGATGAAATGTTTTTATAGCCGATCTCCTCTCCTACTGCAAGTAACACTTCCTCCACATTCACACCGTTCACCGTCACACACCTAATTCCATGGCGGAGGGAAACAGGTGGCGTAAGAGACGCCATCCCGTTCCCCAACTGATCCTGAAATACTCTTATCAATACGAAAATTAAGTTTAATCAGGAAAATGGAAAATGAAACACAAGTTTTAGAAAAGTTTGAACCAAACGCACGGTCACCCTCCCCTCGTGAGAACCCTCACACGCACCCAAAACCCCAGCATGCACCGTGAGAGAGAGAGAGAGAGAGAGAGAGAGGGAGAGAGACAGAGAGAGGAAGTCAAGTCAAGTCAAGTCTGCTTTATTGTCAATTCTTCCACTTGTACAGTACATACAGTACAGACCTAAAGTTTGGACACACCTTCTCATTCAAAGAGTTTTCTTTATTTTCATGACTATGAAAATTGTAGATTCACACTGAAGGCATCAAAACTATGAATTAACACATGTGGAATTATATACATAACAAAAAAGTGTGAAATAACTGAAAATATGTCATATTGTAGGTTCTTCAAAGTAGCCACCTTTTGCTTTGATTACTGCTTTGCTCACTCTTGGCATTCTCTTGATGAGCTTCAAGAGGTAGTCACCTGAAATGGTCTTCCAACAGTCTTGAAGGAGTTCCCCGAGAGATGCTTAGCACTTGTTGGCCCTTTTGCCTTCTGTCTGCGGTCCAGCTCACCCCTAAACCATCTCGATTGGGTTCAGGTCCGGTGACTGTGGAGGCCAGGTCATCTGGCGCAGCACCCCATCACTCTCCTTCTTGGTCAAATAGCCCTTGATGCCTTCAGTGTGACTCTACAATTTTCATAGTCATGAAAATAAAGAAAACTCTTTGAATGAGAAGGTGTGTCCAAACTTTTGGTCTGTACTGTATATACAGAGAATCAAAATTATGTTACTCTCAGACCCCCGGTGCATACAGATAACATTAACATTAAAGCCTAAAAATCTAGATCAAATATAAAATGTAGATACAACTATACAATAAGTGAATGTAAAAAAAGACATATAATAAAATTTAAAATAAAGTTAAATAAAGCAGCGCAAGGCAAATGGCAGATTCAATTCAATGTGCAATTCAATGAAGTGAACAACAGTGCAGATAAAAGATTTTTAGTGCAAAAAAAAAAAGAGAGAGAGAGAGAGAGAGAGAGAGAGAGAGAGATTAATTAAACAGCTCATTATTTCCCACATCCAAAAACAATGGCACAGATATCAAAAACACATTTTCCTCCCTGTGGGCAAAGACAGCAGTGCAACATAAACTGTTCATCTGTACACAGAGTCAAGAATGAACAGATCAGCTTACAGGAAACTTGTGTAAAAGAAGTATTGAATACATACTTCAAATCTGAAATACAAGACTGATAATGCTACATTAATGAAATAAAATGCCACTTAGGCAACTAAATAAGAGACACTTTAATGACTTTCTTAACATGCTTCAGTACACTTTAAAAAAGCAACTTTTTTTCAATAATGTAAAATTGAAAGTTTCACTCTAAAGTATATTCTAAATTACTGTTTTACTAAATAATTTGCATGCTTTAATGTCCACTTATTTTGATGTGTTGACTAACATCCTAAAGCACATGAAAAGTATAATTTTAACTATAGTGTGCTATTCAGTATTACATTTATTATATTTTACATTATTACAAATATGTAAATACAAATATATTTAAATACAAGATAGACAGTTTTTCAAAGCAATGGCAGTGTGTTTTAGTTCACCATCAGTACATTCAACAGTGCCATTTAACCATATCTCAAGACAAGAAGTAATAATGAAATTGTGCTACTATTGAAAAAGCCCTACTTCAGAGGATAAAAAAATGCTCTAAAATTAAACTAACTGCATTTAATATAAATTTGAACTGAGATTTACATCCAGTACACATAGTAGTATATTATTGTATTGTATTTTTATCAGTATATTCTTTTATTAGAGTAAAGTATATTAAATCTGTACTAAGTACTCATTTTAAAGCTAAGTGTACTTTTTTGCATTGGTATAAACTGGCCTCTCATTCCATTTTTTAAAGAACAAAAAGCACACATTTCATGCTTTTTTGTATGATTTCTGGACAGGTAATGTAGAATACACTGAGGCTCTGTTTCACACTCGATTCATGAAACGTGCCATTTGGACACACAGCTGCACCTCTCCTGCATGAGCTCTGATGACATGTGAATCAATGAATGATTGGTTTCTCACCCTGAAGAAGTCAGCAGCCTGACTTAGGTCTCATCCAGATATAGTGGGAATACAGCACAAACTGATCCTTCAGTGGAGCAGAGGGAGCTAATGAATATGGACATACACCGTTATTTCATAATTCATACTATTTTTGTTAATCTTGACAGTATTATGGTGTTTTTCAGCTTCAGACAATTTCTTATTATATGGCGGTAACATTAAAACAGCCATGCTTTTTACGATTCTTTAATTATTTATTTTTAATGTTATCATTTACAATGAAACTGTTATTTTTCCAATTTAAGGTAAAAAAAAAAGAAAAGTGTCAGATGTGAGCCGTTTCTCACATATGTGCTGAAGCAGTCGGTCTGCTGCAGTGTCTGGGAGAGAGCGCCCTCCATGGCCGGGAGGAGTGACTGCGAGTGGAAGGAACGCAGAGAGGCTCGTCCAGTTACAGAAGAGTGACTCTGTCTTTCCTCTCAGTGCAGACGGGACGTCTGAAGACTCCAGGAGGGGCAGATAGTTCTCCTCCACACCTTTCAGAACAGCCACATACTGCCTCTCTGTGCTGACCAGCCGACACCACTGTGAGTACAACGTGCTGTGATCGAGAGAGAGATTGACCCAAAAACATGGCTTATCCTTAATGAAAATTAATCTAGTCATGCATTATTTGTCATTGACCTGTTGTGTTAAAAATATAGCTACTCAGTTTGTGCTTTTTTGAAGTGTTGATTTTTGGTAAATTGTATGGAAACCAATGGAGGTTCCATTTGACCCTTAAAAATGAAAATTAGCCCATGTTTTTCTAAACCTCAAAGCATCCTAGTTGAATGAATTTCTTTTTTCAGATGAATCCAATCAGTTATATTTACAATTTTCTTTACTCTTCCAAGCATTAGAATAGGAGTAGGTGCGTGTTTTTTGTTGCAAGTTTTATTACGGATGGATGCGCTTTATATGACTACTTTTGGACTGTTTAACAAAAACATCCATCTTCTCCCATTATAAAGCTTAGAAAAGCAAGGATTATATATATATAAATCCGACTGTATTCATCTGAAAGAAGAAAGTCATATACATCTAGGAAGCTTTGAGGGGGAGTAAAACACTGACTAATTTATATTTTGGGTGAATTAACCCTTTAACACAACAGATGTCACCAAAATTTGCACAGCCTTTCAAAAACAAAGCTATGTGTCGAAACTTTGCTCATTCATGACCCTAAACTGGAAGAAACATTTCTGAAAGAAATAACTGTGAGAAAATCAAATGCAATGCCATTTACTTGTCCCCTTAATGAACATTTACGAATATCCTCAGAAAGTAGCTTCATCAGGTGATTTTGGAAGGGAAATACCTCACACACACACACCTCTGTGCGGTCGCTCCCGCTCTCTCCATCCCCGTCTCTCTCTCAGTGTGGTTCAGCAGCACATGTTTGCGTGTGAAGCTTGTGTGATCCACCACTTCCTTGCTGCTGACCTCCACACCTCGGATCAGCACTCATCCTCCTCCTCCTCCTCTAGGGGGATCCCTCCACCCTGGAGGTGCTGCTGCCACCCCTGCTGTAAGGATGGGATCTGTCAGCCCCCGGCGGCCCAGCCAGGACAGTGGGGAGGACTGGCCTGATGTGGACTCGGTGGGTTTAGACACAGCGGCCGAACGGCCTGGAGGTCGAAGCTGGGCTGACGCCTGCGAGGGGGTTTGGGAGGGAGGGGTGCGTCTGTGTACAGAGTACCATACTCTGGAAAACTTAAAGTGGAAAACACTTCAAACTAATGCTATAAAACAATACTTCAGATTCTAAATTCAGATTCTAAATAGATTGTAAATGGACCGAAATATATTGCAGATATGTTCACTGAATATAAACCTAAAAGAGCACTTAGATCATTAGGATCGAGTCAGTTAGAAATACCAAGGGTTCACACAAAACAAGGGGAGTCCTCCTTTAGTTACTATGCCGCCCGCAGCTGGAATCAGCTTCCAGAAGAGATCAGATGTGCTCAGTGGCGGACTGGGACAGTAAATCAGGGAATCTGACTCCACCCCAGGCCACCTCTGTTGCTGCAGTCACCACACAATTCATGTGTCCACCAGACTGATAAACTCTTTGGCTCTTTCAATTGTTTGAATTGGGTTATACTTAAAAAATAAATCTAAATCCTTAGACTGTGGACGGGCAAAAACATCATATGGAGTATCAAGGCATTCACTCTCTATCATCTTTCCCTGAATCTCTCTCTCTCTCACTCTGCACATCGAGTTTCTCTGCAATATGAAATAAGCACTTTAAATAATCTATATTAATTATGCAGCCATCAGTTGTATGTCCCTGTGATCACAGTCCTACTACTGATGACCTTATAAATCATAAAAGCACATATATTTTTCTAAGAGTATAGCAGCATGTTTAGTTTTGCTTATAGCTTAAACTTTCCCTGAAGGATCCTGCTCTGACTCAAAAGCTGAACTGTCCTCCCTCTCTTGTTCAACAGCAGGAGCACTAACAGCACTAGTTACTGCTGCTTCCTTCATCACCTTCAAAATAAATACACATTGTACACTAGGCTACATATTGTAGGCTAGAAATGGAAAATCAATTTCTGGTCAATTTTGGCACTAAAAAAAATACTGTATCTTCATATGTAAAACAGTGCACTAGTTTGTCATTAAGATGCTCTTTTAAAACATCTATCATTATATATATATATATATATATTTGTAATCATATATATATATATATATATATATATATATTTTTTTTTTTTATTTATTTTTTTTTTTTTTTATAGATTTTATCTATTGTAAGTCTCTGAATGAAAGCGTCCATCTGCGAAATGATTATGTTAATATTAGGGTGAAACAGTTCAACTTTTTCACAGTTCGGTTTGTTTCATGGTTTTAGAGTCACGGTTTCAGTACCATTGTATGTGCTTTGTTTATGGAAAAACTATACTTAAAAAAAAATAATATTATATATATATATATATATTATCATATTATTAAGAATATTCTAACTACAAGCAACAGCACAAATAAATACAATAGAGTAAAGATAAAAATTAAAATAAACTGACTTTCAGGGTTTTTTTTTTAGGTAGGTCGTGCATTAGTTTTTAGGTACAGAAATTAAATTAAAGAAATCAAATGTAAAACAGCATTGCATTTTGGACTATAAATTAAAGATTCTTCTTTATTAAAGTTAAAAAAGCTTTTCAATCAAGAGCAGTGCGTGATTTATTGGTTGTTGCTGTTCGATTAATATAAAGACTGTCACTTTAAGAGAATGCACTGATACAGTGCTCGTATTAGTATTGAACAAGAGTCAATGATTTGTAGAGGTTTTATTCATCGCTGTTGTAATGTCTGGGAATCCAGACTGCGCATCCATCAACAGAAACATATATTATTTGAACCCTGTTTGTTTTACGTGTTATTTATAGCAAACCATATTCAGAGGTGGGTAGTAACGAGTTACATTTACTTCGTTACATTTACTTGAGTAATTTTTTGGGGTAACGGATACTTTTCGGAGTATATTTAAAGATGGGTACTTTATACTCTTACTTGAGTAAATTTTTGGGGAAAAATCTGTACTTTTACTTCGTTACTGTGGGCGACGCTCCTCTCGTTACTTTATCTTAATGCAATAAATGTTATAAATGCTTCAGTTTATTCCAAACGCGCCGTCTACTTTTCTCTGGGCAATGAACGATGCCCATTCGCGAATGATTCATTCTTTTGAGTCAATTCTGTTCAGTGAATTCTGTTGAGTGAATTGGTTCATGAATCAGTTTGAATGAGTCGTTCAGTTCCCTGCCGCGCGCGCTGAGCATCTGAAGTGGTTCACTCAGAGTTGTAACGTTTAAGAACAGAAAGAGCATTGAAAACGTGGCTGGAACTGCACTGAATTGAAATCTGCAAAGGTTATTATTTGCTTGCAATGGAGATCCTTATTAGATGAACACCGCGTGTGCTGTCTACTGTTTAACAGGTAATAACTTGGGCTACATTCGATTACAGTACACGATACCACTGTGACATTAGTTTGTTGTACGTGTGTGACTTATAACAGAAGGGAGTCAAGTTGAATGCAGCTTCCAAAAGACAAAAAATAGCCGATTAAGATTTTATTAATTTTAATACAATAACACCGGTGCGAGTACGTTTAGCAAGTCATATCATCAGCTGCTAAATTCAGATCTGTGATCGCTGGCTGGCGCTGAGCCAGAGATAGATGTGTTTTTACAGCGCTGCGCATTATAACCAATCACACATGATTCTTTTGAGCTTATTAAAGCATTGGCCAATCAGAGGCGTTCAGATGAGTCATCGCTAAAATGCCGGTGCTTCCTTCACTCGCTCACTGACTGAATACCTCTTTCTGGCGAATTCTCTCATCAGAAACAACAAAGTGCAGATGTGTGTACGAATCTTTAATGAAGATATTGATTTCACAGTGTTAACAGTTTCAGTGATTTTAATGGGAGTTTCTGAGAGTGATTGAAATCTAGACTGTCAGTGAAAATTATCTTTAATAATGTAAATGTTATTTGCTCTCTTTCTGAACAATGAAAGATTAGTAGCAATATTTATATCACATTAACTTTCAATGTTAAATTCACATTTAATATAAAGTCAGTCGTATTAAAAATATGTTATGGCATGACACCTATATCTGTTACTTAAGTAAACAGACTGGGTTTTATAATAAATTACATAAATTGGAGTAAAGGCTGATGAAATATATACATTTATACACACACACATACATTACATACATTTTATCTATATATCTAAATAAAAATAGGCTCAGTATATATGACCCAAAGTAACTAGTAACTAACTACTTGAGTAGATTTTTTATCCGATACTCTTTTACTCTTACTCAAGTAACTATTCAAGACTAGTACTTTTACTTGAGTAAATATTTCTAGAAGTACTTTTACTTTTACTTGAGTACAGTTTTTGGGTACTCTACCCACCTCTGACCATATTACAGATGCTTTGTCAGATTTAAGTTGAAAAGCGTCCCAGCGCGTGCTGTTTTTTCAGTGAACCATAGTAAATATAAATGTAATTCTGACCGACCTGCTCCCTTACTGGCGAAAATGCCTGGGATTTTGCAGCAACTTGCTGCGTCTGTGGCCAGGGCTTTTCTCCTTTCCCTCTCTGCTGCTCCTTTGTGTTTACGCTCCGTTTTTTACGCGATTTTCTAAGATAAAGCCTGGCTCTGGATATAGTCAATTAGGCGGTGCTTCGCTGATGTTTGGTCATGTGTTAGTGTCATTTTCACTCGCCTGATCGCGATCGCCTGATTCGTAGATTCATAAGACCGTCAATTAATTCACAGTTGCATACATTACCAGCCTATTGCTCGTCAGCATGATCGACTGCACAGCAGTAGCCCAGAATGACCGTCAGGCCACCGGGAAATGTCCCGGATCTCCCGATGGCCAGTCCGCTCCTGGATGTGCTAAAACACTAGTCACATTTAAATCTAGACTTAAAACCTGAAATCTGTTTAGCTGTGCATTTATTGAATGAGCACTGTACAAGGTCCAAACCGATTGCACTGTATTTTACGTATTCACTGTATTTTATGTAAAATCATTTTCTTTTTTTTAACTGTTTTAAATTAATTTTAAGTAAGTCCATTTTAAATCATTTCCAAAGTTTTTATTTTTGTTTTATTATTTCTTCATGGCTATTTTACTTTCTTTTATATTAAGCACTTTGAATTACCATTGTGTACGAAATGTGCTATAGAAATAAACTTGCCTTGCCTAAATTCTGAATGAATAAACCATATTCAAAGCATTTGAATTCTGAAATCTTAACTATTAAGCTACTGTAACATCTAAACTCTGCTTCATGTTCTTGCTTATGTTGACTGCTCAGGCCACGTCCTCCTTCGCTCTCTTTTTTTACATTATCCATAGCAATATAAACTCCACAGTGAAATAAAGTGGTCATGTACTGTTTATTGCTGGCTGCAGAATTAAATCCACCGTTAATAAACAGTAGAGAGATATCCTGTCACATACAATCATACAGTGGTCTTGTGTGGATATGTGTTTGTGCTTTACTTCAGTGAGTGTAGACAGCAGTCGCTGTGTGTTGTCCAGCAAGAAGTCCTCCCTGCAGCCTGTAGCACGATGACGTAACTGGATCCGATCCAATACGTACTGGACGTTGTCACACGCTTGCGCGGTGGTGTTTTGGTGACGTCATAGGCGCATGCGCACTACCGATCTATGGATTATAACGCTCATGCGCTGGTCTTGAGTGCCACGCATGCTCAATATTGTATTAAGATGATGTTCTAACTAAAGCCCTGCATTTCAGCCCGAGCCCGACGGCCCCGACTTATTTATGCCCCTAGGGCCGGGCTTCGGGCCAATTTTCACGTTATAGCTCACATGCGGGCCGGGCCTCGGGCCTTTTTTGGGTTATCCTTCTATTTATTTTTTTAGACATTAATAAAAAAAAAATGAGAAGTTGACGTCGACGATAGAAAAACAAACATAGACATTTCATAACCTCATAACTTTCATAATCTGATAATTCAACCCGTTATAATTATACTAACATGACAGTCTCATGCACGCACGCACGCTTTTTCGTCAGCGCGACCCACGATTATACTTCACTTATATGCACTTATTGTAGTAGTAGCTATTATAGGACTCTAAATTAATGTATTAATCATAGCCTAGTTGGCCAACTAATAATTATAAAATGATGATTCATGCAGCGGCGAGCATTTCTGTGTCTGCACCTGTTGTTGCGGGCCACGCGGCAAAGAAGAGAGCGCTGGCCGAGTTTGAAAACATTGTGGAGCAGGACGAGGATGACGATGATGAAGTACAGCAATACATGCGCCTCAATCACAACATGGAAGGTGATGGACGAGATGTGCTGCTATGGTGGAAACAGCACGAGACCCTGCTACCGCAACTGTCAAGACTGGCTCGCTCTGTGTTTAGTGTCCCGCCAGCAGCAGCAGCAGCGAACGTGTCTTCAGTGCAGCGGGAAGAGTGATAGAAGAGAGGAGGACTGGGTTATAACACCTTCCACTCTGGATGCTATTCTTTTTCTCCACGATGCTCTGTAAGAGACTGTTCTAACTTTTCATTTGACTGGACTTTATTTTCGTTTAACTGTTGGAAACTAATGCAAAAAAGAATGGACATGTTCTGTGGTGCATTTTTGAGGTAAGATAACCTGCAAGTTTGTTTTTAATTAATTTAATTTGTTAAGATTGTAGGCTATTTCTCATTTCGTTTGCGAGCGCTGTTGCGAGCCTGCCTCAGTATTTCCATTTTTTTTTATTTTACTCACTGTGGTTTAATAAATAAACATATATTAAACTAACTGTCTGTGTGGTATGCTTGAAGTGTTTTAGATCTATGGATTTTATTGTAGCCAAGTAAAGTATTAGCGTTAATTTGAGAGGCTTAATTGATTAAATATGTTTTAGGCTACTCGCTGTCGGCTCGGCTGATTAACGTAAATCTTCATTTTAAAAAAATGCTCCAAACATTTTTCTAAATTAACTAAGAAACATAACACAAAACTGACCCCTTTTTTAATTGTTGCTGTGTAATAAAATAAATAAATAAAAACACAGGCTCGTGTCGGACTGATAATTCTGATGAGCTGTCGGACACGGGTCGGGCTAGCCAGGGCTCGGGCCTAGATTTGAGGCCCGTGCAGGGCTCTAGTTCTAACCTCTATAGTAGTACTTATGAATAGTAATAAGTTATTATTTACATTTAAAGATCTATATTATTTACAGTTTATTTACACACATGCAAAATAGTTGTAGTAACCTTTTAAATCACATGATTTAAAATTTTTAAACCTGAATTTGATTAATTAATAGCATAATGTCACCGCAATTATTATTTTCTAAATGTGTGTATATAGAATATTTTAAAATAAAGCCATTTTATTTTATTCAGGTCATAATTGCTGTTGAGTGGAAGCAAAAATGAGTCAAGTAATTGTCTCTGCAATTTTAATCCTAAAAGGTACAATACAATAAAGTCTGTATACAACTTAAACTACCAGTACACATTCATGGCGAAAATGCTAACAGCATAACAGCACCAAGAAAAAATAAAAACTTGTCAGATGTCAAAATAAACAAAAGTGCTATATATATATATATATATAATTATATTTTGTCTGGTTTTCAACAGTGATCTGTACATAAGATTCCTCTTAATATGCTGTTCAGTGTCTGCAAGACATGCAAGTACATTTATTAATTTAACAATTAACTTATTTTTTCAATATAAAATACTATTCAAATAACAGCATACATTTAAAATGTTAAAAATAACATTTGGAATAGGGAAAACTCCCACCTTACTTATGTAATCAGCTTCTGCTTCCTTTTCCAATTCTCCTAAAGAAAGAAAGAAAGAAAGAAAGAACAAAGAAAGAAGAGAGAGTTCACACCAATACATCATTTATGGAAAAAGGAACTTGAACATTTTATCTTCAGTTGTCAGATTAGTTGTTACAAACCTATTTTAGTTAAAGTTATACCTGTTTTCATTTCTTTGCGCCTTTTTCTGAGTAGCTTTCTTTCAGCATCTGATCTTAAATTACATTAAAAAAATAAAAAACAAGTGAATTAGTTTCCCTAGAAAGTATTTACTCCACACAGGATTACAAGGATTACATTAGGAACACACTTTCTCTCTCCAAAGAAAAAAAACAGTTCTACACAAAATATATATGTATAAAATATTACCTTTAAATCAGCAATATCTCTGACCATTGAAAGGTAGCCATTCAAAATCTGTAATAATTTGAGAGAAACCAAATTTAATATTCACTTATCACAAAACAAAAGCATGATATTGCATGTGATAATACTCACAGTGCCCTCAACATCATTTGGATGTCCCAAGGTAATAAAATCTGATCTGTTCAGAATTGTTGCTCCCACTTGAGCCAAAAATTGTTGTCGTGATTCCTTTTCATTTAAAGCATTTTTTTATCTAGAAAAACGAAAACAAGTGCAATTTGTACATTTCGTAGGGCTGCCATGTCAATCACTGAACCTTGGCTGGGGTCTGAAAAGAGACAAAATATTACGATCCAACTGTATTTATTAAGTGAAGTGAGATTTTGCAAGTGTGGTGTTTATAATGACATTACTTACAGTATACTTGGTCTATTTGTGTAATATCACAGTTGTGTCTTTATCATTTAGGGACTGTGGAGGTGTACCTTCACATAAAGTACAAGACAAAGAGATTTTTTTTACAATACATGAAAAAATGAATGGTCACTTTAAGTAAAAAATAAAAATAAAAAGTTACCAAGTACTATCTGACCATAACCATTGAAGGTTAACTGATCACTTGGTGATACAACTTTTCTTAGACTGTCCTCCATGTTCTTATTCTGTGCCGTGTTATAATGGTGAATGATTTTGTGCATCATAAATGTGTGTCCTGATGGCGTGAGCATGTTCAGGAAATACAAGGACAGAGGAAATAGTCGGAGATGGAAGTACTTGGGTGGATGCAGAAAGAGGGCAGTCCGATAGACAGTGAGACATGTCTCACACTTTTCCTCTTATTGGAGGGAGTTTGTCCAGCACGGCTCTGAGACCAGACCAGTCCAGCTCAGAAGAGTCTCACCGTGAAGCTCCTGTTAACACACACTGATGCAGTGGAAGAGGTAAGATCACATGATCGAATATCAAATGTGTGGGAATGAGAAAAAAAAAAAAAATTTGCATGGGGGGGCAAAGGGGTGGCAAGAGGTCTTGAGCGCCAGACTGAATTAAATGAACTCCCTGGGGAACTGGAGGAGCTGACAAAAAGCAAACATGCTGCCAACTCTTGTGTTGCAACTCTTTGAAATCTTTGCTTTATATATGTCTTTGTATCTTCCGTCTGAGGTGTTTGCATTGCAGCTTTCATGTTTTATATACAGTATATCTTTCCATGAAACATTTTTGGCTACCAGATCTAACTGTTAGATATAAATGTAATGATAATAATACATATGCAATCCAGAACTAGGGCAGTGAAGCATAGTTCACAATAGCAACTAAATGAGTCTGGGCTATTATAAATATCAGATTATGGGATGTCATGTCTTGTCAAAATTCCCTTCCTCGTTTTCAGCTTTGTAGATATTTAAAGTACCAGTAGCTGTCTGTCTTGGGAGTCGAGCTAATAAAATATTGAAAAGCCCATTCCCTACTCTGCCCTAGCCCAAATTGATGGTTAAATATTAGCTTAGTGAATAAACATGCACCTCTATTCCAGCCAGACACGGTTGGGTAGATTCATCTTGCTCCTCAGTTAGGATAAGGACCGAGTCAAGCCCTGTTTTTACCTGCCCCTGTTAGACACAATCAGACACATACACCCAGATAAAATAGGGTTAGAATCAATGCAAAACACCAACTGGACCACAAACAGCATCCGTGCACTGATTCACCTTGAAGAGCTTCAGTGCAGAGAGACAGAGTGCAGATGGGTCAGACCTTCTGCTGTCCACTATGACAGTAAGACCTTTCTCTCTGGCCATACAGTAGGTCTGTTTTTTCATAATTAGCACAGCACAGAATGCACATTAACCAAACACGGTAAAAGGTCATGAGACCGTGCCCTCCAATTCTAAAATTCAGCAAAACACCAGGGGATAACCAGTGCATTTGAGGTGAAGTGACAGTCATGATGGTCTCTGTTACATGGGTTGAATAACAGACCTGGTGATGGTGTAATAGCAGGACAACAATTTGATAATTTCATCTGTGTTCCATCCATCCTCTGGGAGGTGACTTTCTGTGATAACCAATGCTCTTCCCAGTCAATCCATCGTACCTACATGAGAAATGACGTAATATTAAGGGAATAATAAATATTTTGTAACCATTCAAAGTAAGAACATCTACCTGTTAATATTAGCGTCCGTGACTGCAGAAGATTGAAATCTAAGTCTCTAAAATGAAGAGGGGGAGATTTGGAGTCTAAGTGAATAGCCGTTTCGGATAATCCCATCTCGTTTTTTGGGGATGGTCAGGAAAGGATGTGCCAGTCTGGCTTTCTGTAATTTAATGTTAAATTTGAACAAATTGAGTATGGAGTGAGCTTTGACTTCAGCAATCAATGAGCATTTATTGAGACAATCACAACATACTTCCATCTTTGGCTTTTGACTTTGCATCTGTTTCTGTGTCAGTGACAGTGGCTGCTACACAGCCTTTGCAATATCTAGATAATTTGGGAGCCTCCTCTGGTTGGCTAGAATGGCTGATCGATTGGGTGGCTTTGGGTGGGTTCTTTGAGTGAATTTGGTCACCCTTGCCTTTATGTTGGACACGGCCAATGGATTTAGTCCTCCCTTTGCCTCCTTTGGCTTTCCTTTTCCTCCTGTAGGAAGGCAAATGTATATTTTTAGTGTTAAAACAATTTATATGTGTTTATAGTTGGTATGATATATCTTCTATGGGCAGTACTGAGCACAACAAGATGGTGCAGACAGTTAAAACAATTTGAACAATTACCATCAAATATGCACTGGAAATTCACTTTACTTAAACATACCTAGGTGCTCTAAATCTCCTGTTTTCACTTATTTTCCTCTGGGACAAATAATGTTATCTGACTTTCCAGGACACTTTTCTTCCATGGTGCCTGCAGTGCCTGATGGTGGAAAAATTTTATCAGTTTTCTCTTTACTTGTATTGTCTGAGTGTTTGGTCCTGCCTTGTGCACAGCCTGATGAATCAGGTGCATTGTTCATGGAAGAATCTTGGAGAGACGTTGTCAGTGTCCTATATTCTCCAGCCAATATCTTGTTTATATCTTCTGTTTCTCCATAAACAGCCAAAGGGACAGCTCCATTATCTGCAGAAGTGCGGGCCAATGTTTTATCATCACAGCCACAGTGTGATCTTTGATTGTGGTCCTGTTGTCCATCTTCCAGTCTATCTGCTTTCTTCTTAGCCACATCATTATAATCTGTGGAACATCGCCTCCTGGAACATTTCTTCCTCTGACACTCATCCCAGGACAGTGTACCCCCAGTCTCATCTCTTTCTTTTCCTACCCCTGGCCTCCTCCATTTGCCCAGACTGTCCATGAAATGAGATCTGCATTCGAGACCTACTGGGTCTCTAGCACCTTTGTCAGAGTCCTGGAATGAAGGGTAATATGACCTTCTTTGGCGACCCAAATCAATGACATGAGGCAAGGGCCATAAGGTAGCCAAATCACTGCAGGAAACTACACTATGCTTGCCATTGTTGTTGCTATCCCTTCATACCACACTTCCAGACCTAGCACCAGTTTCAGTCTTCCCATACCCTCCCCCCTTCCCCTTTGTTAGTCGTATTGCTTTACTCCTCCTACACAGAGGCAATGTTTTGGTCTTACATATTCCATGCATCTCCAGATAGCGCTGCTTGGGTTCAGCACCACCATCTGGGCCTCATCTGGTCTCTAACAGCTCAACTATTTATATAGCACATTTCGTACACAATGGTAATTCAAAGTGCTTTACATAAAAGAAAGTAAAATAGTAATGAAGAAAAATAATAACAAGAATAAAACAAGCAATTTTAAAACTTTTAAAATTATTAAAACTGTACTTATTTAAAATGAATTTAAAACAGTAAGAAAATGATTTTACATAAAATTAAATTAAAAAAAACAGTGAAAATATATATTGCAATCAGTTCGGACATTGCACAGTGCTCATTCAATAAATGCACAGCTAAACAGATGAGTTTTAAGTCTAGATTTAAATGTGACCAGTGTTTCAGCACATCTGATCTCTTCTGGAAGCTTATTCCAACTGCGGGCGGCATAGTAACTAAAGGAGGACTCCCCTTGTTTTGTGTGAACCCTTGGTATTTCTAACTGACTCGATCCTAATGATCTGAGTGCTCTGTTAGGTTTATATTCAGTGAGCATATCTGCAATATATTTCGGTCCTAGGTCATTTAGTGACTTATATACAAGTAAAAGTACTTTAAAATCAATCCTAAATGTAACTGGAAGCCAGTGTAAGGACCTGAGGACTGGTGTGATATGCTCATATTTTCTGGTTCTAGTCAGAATCCTGGCAGCAGCGTTCTGGATGAGCTGCAGCTGTCTAATGGTCTTTTTGGGAAGGCCGGTGAGGAGCCCATTACAATAGTCCACCCTGCTGGTGATGAAGGCATGAACAAGTTTCTCCAAGTCTTGGCTGGAAACAAAAGATCTAATTCTTGCAATGTTTTTTAAATGATAGTATGCTGATTTAGTTACTGCTTTGACATGACTATTGAAACTAAGGTCTGTCTCCAGAATCACACCAAGGTTCCTGACTTGATTTTTAGTTGTTTGACCCTTAGAGTTAAGGTATGCATTCAGCTTGAACACTTCATCTTTGTTTCCAAATGCAATGACTTCAGTTTTTTCCTTGTTTAACTGAAGAAAGTTCTGGCACATCCAACTATTAATTTCATCAATGCATTGGTAGAGGGAGTCAATTGGGCTGTAGTCATTTGGAGATAATGCTAGGTAAATCTGTGTATCATCAGCATAGCTGTGATAGGCAATTTGGTTCTTTCTCATTATTTGACTTAGGGGAAGCATATACAGGCTAAACAAGAGCGGTGCAAGAATTGACCCCTGTGGGACTCCGCATGTCATGGACGTCCACTTAGACTTATGCTCTCCTAGACTCACAAAATAACCTCTCCCTTCTAAGTATGACCTGTCTCTCTAGTAGTATGTTATGATCGACAGTGTCAAACGCAGCACTGAGATCTAGCAATACCAGAACCAATATTTTGCCAGAGTCACAATTTAAGCGAATATCATTTATTATCTTAATGAGTGCTGTCTCTGTGCTGTGATGAGGTCGAAAACAAGATTGAAAATTGTCCAGGTATCCATTTGAGTGTAAGTATTTGTTCAGCTGATTAAAAACTACCTTTTCTATAATTTTACCTATAAAAGGAAGATTAGATATTGGTCTAAAATTGCTCAAAATGGTGTTATCAAGATTGCTCTTTTTCAGGAGGGGCTTAACAACTGCATTTTTTAAGGAGTTTGGAAATGTCCCAGAAAGAAGTGAGGCATTCACCACTTCTAAAAGATCTGCTTCTAAGCAGTTAAACACATTTTTGAAAAAAGATGTGGGAAGTGTGTCAAGATAGCAGGTTGACGATTTTAGGTGCTGCACTATGTCTTCCAGAATTTTGCTATCAATTGCTTCAAAAATCGACATAGTATCTTTTTTATATTGTGGCCTAATCTGTCTGACCTCTGCATTACTTGAGGATGTGCTAATCGCCTTCCTGATATTGATGATCTTCTCAGAAAAGAAGGATGCAAACTCATTGCATTTGCTGTCTGAGAGCACTTCACTGGGAATCTGACTTGGGGGGTTTGTCAGTCTCTCAACAGTGACAAAAAGAGTACGAGTGTTATTTAAGTTACTGTTTATAAGGTTTGAGAATAAATTCTGTCTAGCTGTGGCTAGTTTCACATTAAAAGCATGAAGGCTGTCTTTATAGATGCTATAGTGAATTTCAAGTTTTGTCTTCCGCCACATCCGCTCTGCTTTTCTGCATTGTCTTTTCATAGTCTGAACTGCTGTTGATCTTCTCCAAACTGTTTGTTTTCTTACTGACTATTATCGGAGCAATATCATCAATAACATTCTTAACTTTTTAGTTGAATGAATCAAGGAGAGTATCAACAGAGTCTGCAGAAATGCTTGGTGTTAAAGATATAGCCTCCATAAATAGTACACTTGTGTTCTCGTTAATACATCTCCTTCTGACAGAGACCGATCTAGATTCAGTTGTAGCAGACAACAACATTTCAAAGAAAATACAGAAGTGATCAGATAGTGCTATGTCCTTAATAACAATGGATGAAATGTTTAGACCCCTACTGATGATTAAGTCTAGAGTGAGTCCACCTTTGTGTGTGGGTCCATGCACATGCTGATTCAAGTCAAAAGTGTTTAGAACCATTAACATTTCTTTTGTAGTTTTGTTTTCTGAATTATCTATGTGAATATTAAAATCCCCTGCAATAGCAAAACAGTCAAACTCGGAGGAAATCATTGATAACATTTCTGTGACCTCTTCAACAAAGGCTGGAGAGTATTTTGGAGGCCTGTAAATAATAATAAACAGAATGCGTGGAGCACCTTTCAGCACAATCTCTAGATATTCAAAAGACAAGTACTGACCAAATGACACTTGCTTGCATTGATAGACATCTTTAAATAGAGCAGCTACACCCGCACCTCTCCTAACAGTCCTGCAGACACTCATGTAAGTGAAGTTAGGAGGGGCTGCTTCATTAAGGACTGTTGCATTGCAATTGTCTTCAAGCCATGTTTCGTTTAGAAACATAAAATCCAGATTGTTTGTGGTTATAAAGTCATTGATTAGAAATGATTTATTTTTAGTGAGCGAATGTTTAAAGATGCTAACTTGATGGCTGTGCTTTGTGTCTTTACATCAATTTTAGTTTGATGCATAATAGGCCACAGATTAGATGAGTTTGCCCTTCGGCTTGAGATGGCCTTAGACTTTCTATCACTTGATAAAACTGAAATAGAGAAAGCTACAGGCACACTGGGTTCCCGCTTGTTCTGTAGGCATTTGTGAATGTTGCTGTTATTATAGCGGTGACCCGACACATATCACTGAGAGCTGCTATCAGTTGTTTTTGGTTCACCTTCAGCAGATAGAGGGTTTGGGCCCTGGCGTTAAGGCAGTGTCCTTGTGGGATATGTCAACCACATGATGACTCGGACCCGGTGTGTGTGTGCTGAATGGATTGACACACTCTGCTGAAGGATGACGGGGGGAAAAGTAGATATTGTCCTTAAACACTCTGGCACCAAGTTTGTTTGGGTGGAGGCCATCCGGTTTAAACAATTGTCTATGGCCCCAGAAAAGATTGAAGTTGTCGATGAAATTCACTCCTTTTATATTACAAGATCTTTGTAGCCATGTGTTCAGCCCAAGCAACCGTGAAAACATATTTGTTCCCCTTGCTGGGAGTGGTCCACTGATGAACGACTGAACTTTGAGTCTTCTAAGTGTTTCAAAGAGTTCACTGAAGTCCTTCTTAAGGAGTTCTGACTGCTCTTTCCGAATATCATTCTTCCCCACATGGATGATAATTTGATTTGCAGTCTTGTGCTTCATCAGAATGTTCTGAAGTTCCTTGTTCACATCAGAGACCGTTGCTTGAGGAAGGCAGCATGTTGTTGTAGTCCTGCTACGGATGTTTCGGATAACAGAGTCACCCACTATCAGAGTCCTTGGCTCGGCTGTGCTCTGAGCTGAAAGCCGCTGTCTGCTCGACCTTGAGCCCCTGTTAGTAGCGCTGTTAGCTGCTGGCTGATCAGATCCATCTTTAAATACATTTGGGGATTCCTCACCCACAATCATTAATGCTTCAAATCTGTTCTCAAGATGTATAGGGGGTGGTTGAATGCCAGTATTCACAAGTCTTGTCATAGTTGAATCTGGGGTAGAGGAAGCTACGGCAGCAATACGAGAAACTCGTGACAATCTGATATTTCGTTTTCCTTTGGGTCTCGCTCCCTGTTTGTGCCATCGATTAGTGTGGCGATCAGTTTCGGCTTGTTCCTGCACTTGGTATAAACTGTTGAGATTCAGAAGATTCATGGGACTCACCGGCTGTATGCTGAGAAGGTCCATGACGACGGTCTGCTGAGTGTTCCGTCTGTTTTGGAAGTCCAGCAAGTAACTTTGTTTCAAGAATCACAATCCTTTGTAGAAGTTTGCAGCAGTTCATGCAACAAGTAGATCCAACAGGAGGCATTTTTTTCTCACTTCTGTTTGAATGTAGGCAGTTGTTTTCCCGTCTCCGGAATGTAAGCTGCTTGCAGTGGGAGGCAAAGTTTTCTTTTTGTAGTATTATTCCAGTCCCAAAGAGTTTTTAGTTTTAGCGTTTGTGCCAAAAAAACTGTTTTTTGAGCACTGTGCTGATCTGCTGATGTAGAAATCTTAGAAAAATTTTAGAAAAATCAGAGAAAAGTACAGAAATAAGAAGCAAAGCGCAGAGCAGTAAGCTAGAACGTCCGAACGGTAGCAAAGCCGGAAGCGTTTACTTCAGAATGTAGCCATTCTGAAGTAAACACCAGGGGATACTGTGACTCTGGCACTAAGACCACCTGTACATTCCTCCCACCAGGTGCAATGCACTTTCACATTTGGCTCCCAAACTCTGGAATAGCCTTCCTGATAATGTTCAGGGTTCAGACACACTCTCTGTGTTTAAATCTAGATTAAAAACGCATCTCTTTCACCAAGCATTCAAATAATGTATCTTAAATTGTGAGTGTAGTTGCATCTGATCAAATGTGCATTCTTATTCTTTAGCTTGGGTTAAACTAATTAATTTTACTTTGTTGGATCAGCAGCTATGCTAATGATGTCTCTATTTGTTTCTCTGTTTCTTCTGGATTTACATCTCATGGTAACTAGGATTTACACAAGCTCCAGTCTGGATCCAGAACACCTGAGAAGAGATGATGCTGACCCCCAGAGGACCCCAGATGATGCTAACCCTGAATCAACAAACAGAACTAACAAATATTGTTGCATCATATAATAATTATTAATAAAATCAATAATGTTCATCATCTGGCTGACTACGTCTTGTATTAATTTTTCTAAAAATCCTGTCATACGTGCACAAACTGACAGTCACCACTTATAAGCTACAACTTAATATTGTAGAAACATAATTTTCTGTATAGTTGCTTTGTAACGATTTGTATTGTAAAAAGCGCTATACAAATAAACTTGAACTTAATTGAATTGAACTTAAGAGTAAGGCGAGAACAACGCATCGAGAAGGGGACCACCTGTAGGTAGAAGTCAGTACTACTCAGGATTCTCCAGTCAAAAGTAGAGAGGTGTATTACTACCTTCTCTCCCAAACATAGTGGCCAACCAGAGTGCTAGAAGAGACAGCCCAGATACTGAGACTGAGAAAGAGAGAGAAACAAATATTGTTACAAAGATGTCTAATGTCATAAATGTGATAAATCAATAATGGTAATTATCACAATATAGTTTTCCTCAATAGAACTATATGAAGAGTTTGATAAATGTTGAATATAATGTTTATGCACCAATTAATATTACTATTAATATTTTCAGGAAACACAAACCTGTTTTTTGATTTGAAACACTATTTCACACAGAAACTAAGAAATATATATATTTTTTCTATTAAGATATGTCTTTTCTTAAGAAGAATTAATGGTCTGATTTCTACAACTTTCATTTTGGAGCAAAAATATGGCTTTAAACTTGAAATAAATAAATATTGATATTTATTTTAATAATGACATAGACTGATATGAAATATCAGAAATATAATATCTAATTATTACAAATTACACATGTATCTTCCACATTATATATATATATATATATATATATATATATATATATATAATATCTCCTCCATTTGAAAGTGTTTACTTACCTCACTACCTGCAAATCTTACATAGTTTCAAATGCTTTCTCTTCAGCACATAGGCATGAACATGACATGAATCCCCCTCATCCGTGCCCACTCACAGGACCATGATCAAATCATGTTCAGGAATCCCTGACACTCCCCTCCTACTGTACACCGGTCTGTTTATCCCTCCCCCATTTCTCAAGTGAACACTCCTCCAGCCTTTCTCAGGTCCTCGTCTCTTTTTTTCTCACACACACATATGGTAAGAATTACTTCCATGACTTAGACCGAGGCTCTTGTCCCTGGCAGCTTCATGTAGCAACATTGAAAACAGAGCTGGCTGAGAATGTGAGTGTCATGTATTTATGTAAGTGTGAGAGAGTTTTATTATGAACATTTTCCATGTTTGTGAGTGACATACATGTGTGTAAAAAAAAAGCATCAAATCACATGTACAGAAATATATAGGTATTCATTTATTTTGCAACCCGTCAAAATAAAAGTCCAAATTTGGAATCTATTGTTCAGTAGAATGCAGGGCCATAGCTGGGGTTAGCGGGGCCCCGGTGAAGGTTGTACCACTGGGCCCCGTTTGGAAGTGTTGAATTTGTATGTTCGTTCTGTTTATTTGTTTGTGCTATTTACACAGTGTTTCAAGTTTGTAAGCATCCAGGTACAGAAACCAAATAATTAAATGTAAAATAGCACTGTAAAAATTAAATATACGGTCAAACCAAAATTTATTCAGACACCATCAACATTTCTCACATTATCAGTTTATTTGATACAGTTTAGAAAATGGTAATAAAATATTACAAAAAGTTAGATTTAAACTGTCAGAGCAAATTCATCTTGATAACATAAGATAACTTTTATAGAAAGATATGTAATGGATTACAATCAAACAAAACTTCAGACAACTATCAATACTTTGTTGACCAATAACCAAGCAATGATTAATTTTGTTCAGTCTGTGGTGTGAAAAGGTTGCATTAGCAATTCCGGATAAAAAACACGTAAGAAAAACTACGTGGCATTGATTCAACAAGGTGCTGAAAGCATTCTTTAGAAATTATGGCCCATATTGATAGGATAGCATCTTGCAGTTGATGGAGATTTGTGGGATGCACATCCAGGGCATGAAGCTCCCGTTCCACCACATCCCAAAGATGCTCTATTGGGTTGAGATCTGGTGACTGTGGGGGCCATTTTAGTACAGTGAACTCATTGTCATGTTCAAGAAACCAGTCTGAAATGATTTGAGCTTTGTGACATGGTGCATTATCCTGCTGGAAGTAGCCATCAGAGGATGGGTACATGGTGGTCATAAAGGGATGGACATGGTCAGAAACAATGCTCAGGTAGGCCATGGCATTTAAACGATGCCCAGTTGGCACTAAGGGGCCTAAAGTGTGCCAAGAAAACATCCCCCACACCATTACACCACCAGCAGCAGCCTGCACAGTGGTAACAAGACATGATGGATCCATGTTCTCCTTCTGTTTACGCCAAATTCTGACTCTACCATCTGAATTTCTCAACAGAAATCCAGACTCATCAGACCAGGCAACATTTTTCCAGTCTTCAACTGTCCAATTTTGGTGAGCTCGTGCAAATTGTAGCCTCTTTTTCCTATTTGTAGTGGAGATGAGTGGTACCTGGTGGGGTCTTCTGCTGTTGTAGCCCATCCGCCTCAAGGTTGTGCGTGTTGTGGCTTCACAAATGCTTTGCTGCATACCTCGGTTGTAACGAGTGGTTATTTCAGTCAAAGTTGCTCTTCTATCAGCTTGAATCAGTCGGCCCATTCTCCTCTGACCTCTAGCATCAACAAGGCATTTTCGCCCACAGGACTGCCACATACTGGAGGTTTTTCCCTTTTCACACCATTCTTTGTAAACCCTAGAAATGGTTGTGCGTGAAAATCCCAGTAACTGAGCAGATTGTGAAATACTCAGACCGGCCCGTCTGGCACCAACAACCGTGCCACGCTCAAAATTGCTTAAATCACCTTTCTTTCCCATTCTGACATTCAGTTTGGACTTCAGGAGATTGTCTTGACCAGGACCACACTCCTAAATGCATTGAAGCAACTGCCATGTGATTGGTTGATTAGATAATTGCATTAATGAGAAATTGAACAGGTGTTCCTAATAATCCTTTAGGTGAGTGTACACACACACACACACACACATTTCTATTCACGTGGAAGCCACAGAAAAGTAATTTGTTCGTTGGTGAACAAATATTTAATTTGATTTAATATTTCAGTTCACTCCTACTCTGTTTTATTCATCTATAAAACTATGTTAAATGAATTAATTTTATTATTCCATCTATTCTGTTCTCAGTTCCAATTTACTCCTGTTCAATTAAGTCTATAGTATTTATTTCAAACTTTACTTTTCTATTCTATTATAATCTACTCATATGAAAGACCGATATAAAGACGGTCCATGGACCCTGAACAGAGTCTCTTCACAAGAGTCCTGGGTTTGTTCCAGATCGGTGTCCTGCAGGGTTTCTTCATCAGTTCAGTGCATGAGGGGGATTCACACCTCCAGCTCTTTCCTTCTCACCCCTGCTGTATTCCCATTTACCCTGGTGACCATATTTGCACCAATATAATCACTGTATTTAATACGACCACTGTAGACTGTACATCAATACTGGGTCTCTTTCAGTCAGGTGCTTTCAGAATCTTTCTGCCATTTAAGTTTCATAGCATCGCTATTACAAAGATTTTCACTCACAAAAAATACGTTGCAATGACAGTCAATATTTCTGCAAGGATCACATATTCATACTGTCGTTTCAAATAGAGAGACACCGATTCCTTTCTGTCTGAAAGAAGACGCTACACAGACATTGATTCAAGCTTGTTCAGCAGAATTTACAGGTTAATTTTGCAATTTGTTTCAGCTATCACAGCTCGTCTCTTTAAGACGAAACGCCTGTGTTTTCTTTAGAAAAGAAAGAGAGCTGGACGCACCATGACTTTACACTTACTCCCAGTCCCGCTGCTAGACATTTTGGTGGCCTAAGCATAATTCCTTTATGATGCCCCCCACCCCGACCCCGAAAAAAAAAAAAAACGTTTGTTTTTGCCAGTTTAACTTTTTATTACCAAACATAACTCAATACCAATAACACAACAACAGCATCACAGTATAAAACTTAAGAACACTAAAAAGAGAAAGTAAAATCTTCACAGCTTTGCTGACTTTGTAAACAGTAAAAAGATTAGCAAAATAAAAAAAAATATCAAAATAATCCAGACTTTTTTTTTAATGCAAATTCAATGTCACTTTGAATAAATTAAATTAAATAATCATCAATAAGTACAAACAAGAATAGTCTTCTTAAATAAAACAACAATTTAGAGGACTAAAAGTCACAACTTTACTAACTTTATAAACACAGTAGGCTATGTAGAACAGCTAAAAACACACATTCAAGTAAAGTGCAAAATCTTCTTAGACCAAATGTTGTCAAAATAAACCAAAGGCATACATTTTGAGGGAGCCATAATGCTATTCTGTCTGGATCAAGCATTTCCACCAGTTTTGGGAGGCTCTATAGAACCACACGTCTGCATTTCCTCGCTGCAAAATCACTAATTAGGTCATCATATGACAGCTTCTAAGCCACTTCACCATTGATGCTGATGACAGCAAGACCACTTAGACGTTCCTGCCCCATTGTTGAACGCAAGTATGTTTTAATGAGCTTTAGTTTTGAAAAACTTCGCTCAGCAGAGGCAACTGTAACAGGGAGAGTTAATGCAACTCTAAGAGCAACCCAGAGATTTGGATACACCTCTTGAAGGCTATTCTCATGGAGAAATGTGAGCAACTCCAAGGCAGTTGTCTATGGGGACAGTTGATGATTTCCTGAAGTCCATCAATATCAGAATTTCCTTCCTCAGTCAGTGTCTTCTGCACTTCAATGCATTTTTTTTGTAAGTCCTCTTTGGACATTCCGTGCACTCTGCTGAAATCGAGCAGCACTCCAAATTTGTCTCTGACCTGGGTCATGGTCTCAAAACGCTCCTGCAGTGACATCAAAGCTGAGTCCACAACACTATTGAAAAATGTTACCTCAAGCCTTTTGAGGGCATCACTGAAGGGCTCGTCAGCAGTCTCATATGCAAACTGCCTTTTTGTGTTCCCGAGCCTCTTCTCCTTGAGCTCTGGCTCTATGTTCATGGCCTCACAAAGCTCCTTGGCAGATGACACTGCCTCAGCAAATCCAGAGTGCCTGTATCTGGAGAGGGAGGTTTTGGCATTGTCAATGAGCCTGACAGCAATGTCAAGCTGCATTGAACTAGTCTGCAGAAGCTTGTTTACTTGGTTAGTGGTCGTAAGAATTTCACACCAGACAACAGAACAGATCAGAAATCTAAAAGATGCCACCTCTTCTGCCAGGGCTTGAGCCTCTATTTTTGCGACTGAGTCATTGACAGTTTGCTATAAAGGTAAATCAGTAGCAAAACTCGAGAGGTTGAAGATCTGATTGTGAGAACTTGTCATAATAATATTTGTATTTGTAAGTTAAAATTTACACTCACAGCTCTGATGTGAAGAGTTGAATCTTTCAATTTGCACACACAGACAATGATCAAAACACCCGTGTTTTGAATTGGAAGTTTTAGATTAATAGTCACAAATGTGTAGAATGACATTCACACAAAGAAAATGACATACACACATGTTTATGACATATTTACTTTTGCACTTTACTTCAGTTTCGCTGCACAACGTCAAGTCGGCACTTACAACCTCTCAGATCTGGAAGTACAAGTTCAAATCCTAGCGCTCTGACTTTTGCTACTCTTTTTGCGGTATTCTGTTGCAAAACTCACTTGTGCACTTGTATTTGCAGATGTGAGAGAGCAGACCTGGGGGCGGGGCTTTGGTGCGAATGAAGACATTTTATTGGTCGATGCCCGACCAATAAACAACGCCAATTGTTTTCACTGAATATCCTTAGCTTTGACAGGATTTTAAGACACTGCATTCATTTTGCCATTCAGGTATTATCTAGTAGACAAATAATGCAACATATTTTATATGTATATCCCACTGCATATCACTCTATCAGAGTCGCAATATAATGCTGTTTTTATTTTTTTTATGTTTTGTAAAAATAATTTTAACATCTTCATTGGGTTAAATTCCTAATTTGCTTGTCAGTAATGAACCTTTTTAAATGCAACATTATTATTATTATTATTTTATAAAATCGAGTGTCTAAATGTACATTAAACAGCAAAACCTAAAAAATAAGCACTTATGACCAGAAATACTGTTTTGAGCAACTAGTAGAGCTAAATACATGTATTTATTAAACATCAACAAGGCCATCTAGTGTTTAAGCAATGGAATTGCATATGAATATGCCTCTAATTTAAAGCGTGCCTCTTTGCACTGGAATTTAAACCTAAATACTACAGTTATTGTAGTATAAATAACCATATTAGAAAATGTTATATTTCAAATGGTCATTCATGGATCATAATTATTGCACATATTATTTAGTACCATGATCTCTTCAAATTAACTAAACAGGACTGAGTTAACATGTAGTACAGTTATTTTATTGGTTAAAAGCTACTCTTAATTGTTTAGTCACATTTAACTGCCAAGGAGCAGTATGAGAACATAATGCTGTTCCATTTTCCAGTATAAAATGCTATTGTAACGCATAGTCATTAGTCAATGTAGTAATCCATGCATAATCAATGCACTTTATGTGTTACAAATGACTAGAAATCGCTGCAAATATAATGAAACTGCTGTCTGTCCCAATTAATACATTTCAAGCATATTAACAAAATGTTCAGTTTAGTACTATTGATAGCTCCATGAACCACGTGACCGCGTGGCGGTGAGATCAAAGCATGCTCTGGTACAGCGAGTTTACTCTGCAATATGCAGTGGGATATACATATAAAATATGTTGCATTATTTGTCTACTAGATAATACCTGAATGGCAAAATTAATGCAGTGTCTTAAAATCCTGTCAAAGCTAAGGATATTCAGTGAAAACAATTGGCGTTGTTCATAAAATAAATAAAATGTCTTCATTCGCACCAAAGCCCCGCCCACAGCTCTGCTCTCTCACATCTGCATATACAAGTGCACAAGTGAGTTTTGCAACAGAATACCGCAAAAAGAGTAGCAAAAGTCAGAGCGCTAGGATTTGAACTTGTACTTCCAGATCTTAGAGGTTGTAAGTGCCGACTTGACGTTGTGCAGCGAAACTGAAGTAAAGTGCAAAAGTAAATATGTCGTAAACATGTGTGTATGTCATTTTCTTTGTGTGAATGTCATTCTACACATTTGTGACTATTAATCTACAACTTCCAATTCAAAACACGGGTGTTTTGATCATTGTCTGTGTGTGCAAATTGAAAGATTCAACTCTTCACATCAGAGCTGTGAGTGTAAATTTTAACTTACAAATACAAATATTAATATGACAAGTTCTCACATTCAGATCTTCAACCTCTCGAGTTTAGCTACTGATTTACCTCCATAGTTTGCCTAGCCTCGATGAGTGCATTTCTGATTTCTTTAATTTGGCTTCTGGCAGCTGTGACACTCTTAAAGGAACACTCCGACTTTTTGGGACTTTAGCTTATTCACAGTATCTCCCAGAGTTAGATAAGTCGATACATACCTTTTTCATTTCTGTGCGTTCTGTAAGTGTTATTTGACTGCCCACCGCTAGCCTAGCTTAGCACAAAGACTGGATGTAAATGGATACTGGTAGCATAGTAATCCCAATAAGTGACAAAATAATGCAAACATTTTCCTACTTACATGTTGTGATCTGTATAGTCACAGCGTGTACAAATAACAAGGCTATATGAGACAGAGACCATTTTTGATCGTATAAATACTGGGAACTATATTCTCACTAGGCGTAGGAGCACAGCTAACGTTACTTGGGCGAGTGGCTACTTGGGCGGAGTGATTAGCGCAACACACGGGACGCCCTGTTGATAGTTCCGTAAACAAAACAAATGTGACTTACTAGCTAGACGTGACTTGTGATCATGGCTGACTTTGAGGAATTGTCAAACTCAGAGGAATTTTACTGTGTATCAAACCAAGATCTAGAACCATATAGTTTTGAGCCAGAATACACAGACGAGGATTTACAAACTTTGGAAGCTGTAAGATGAAGGGAGAATCAGAACGAACACGGATTTCTCTGCCCTAATACACCCGGCAGTTGTCTTTTTTTTCCCCATTGTGACAAGATCAACTGGAAGAAACGCCCCATGCCGAGTGAACCTAATGGTCAGCTATCCACCAAGTAAGTTAAGTGATTTTGTTATAATGATCATTCATATTTCAATGAAATTGTAGTATAGCCATTGCATACAGTGTGTCACAATAACAATAAAACGGATACACGGAGCCCCTATTCACGTAATAGTGTCACTACTACGGTTATATTACATTAGCATTACACTGTTACAGTATGGCTAATGTTAGTCATCTCAAAACATAATGGAACACTTACCGCAGTAACAGGTGATCCAATTTGTTCTCTCTTTATTATCGATGGGATGGCTGTATCCTTTAGCACACGTTTCATGGTCCGTGTGGCAACTTGCATTTTTTCAAAATAGTCGTCTACAGTAAAATGTTCAGAGCAAACGAAATACTTCGTGATGGTGTTCACAGGTGTGTTTGGATCTATACCCAAAGCAAGCAGCCATCGATTCATCAGGTCAGCGTTTGTGGTTGGAATTCTATGAAACATCATAGTAATACCTGGTCTCCCTGTTTATTGTCGCAGTTCTTTACAATACAGCGAACACCCATGATTGTACACTATAAATCTAGTAATTGCTGACTCTATTACTCCAACTCTGAGCGAACTCTCTTCTCCTCACCACGGTGCGTCTCGGGTGCTGCGCTAATCACTCCGCCCAAGTAGCCACTCCTCCCAAGTAACGTAAGCTGTGCTCCTACGCCTAGTGAGAATATAGTTCCCAGTATTTATACGATTAAAAATGGTCTCTGTCTCATATAGCCTTGTTATTTGTACACGCTGTGACTATACAGATCACAACATGTAAATAGGAAAATGTTTGCATTATTTTGTCACTTATTGGGATTACTATGCTACCAGTATCCATTTACATCCAGTCTTTGTGCTAAGCTAGGCTAGCGGTGGGTGCGTCAAATAACACTTACAGAACGCACAGAAATGAAAAAGGTATGTATGGACTTATCTAACTCTGGGGGATACTGTGAATAAGCTAAAGTCCCAAAAAGTCGGAGTGTTCCTTTAAGCCTGCTCTCCCACCTCACATCACTCCATGATTTCACAGTCAGGTTGACGTGTTTTTTCAAGATGCTCCATCGCTGTGTAGCTCCTGAGAAGAAACAAAATGGCTTCTGCAAATAGCCAAAATAGCCAGTGGCATCCCTGGATGACTTAGCAGCATCAGCTATGACAAGATTAATCGAATGAGCTGCGCAAGGAACAAACAACGCCCTCGAATTAAGTTGTAGCAGTCGGGCCTGAACTTTTTGCTTTTTCCCCTTCATGTTTGCTCCATTGTCGTAGGCCTGTCCACGGCAATTATCAAACAGAATGCTGAGTTCCTTCAACTTGTCTAGAAGGACAGTAGACAGGTTCAGGCCAGTTGTTTCAACCACCTCCATATAACCAAGGAAATACTCCTTGATATTTGGCTTTGGCATCAAATCAACAATTCGCACGATGAGGGACATTTGTTCCTTGTGGCTTATATCAGGTGTACAGTCAAGAATAATGGAGAAATATTTCGCTTCCTGAATCTGTGTCTGGATTGTTTGTAATGTTTTGGTGGAGATGATCTGGATCAGTTCATTTTGTGTCTGCTGTCCAAGATAATGCGTTCGGGAGCTTTCATCAGTTATCTTGGTCAGGTGGTTCTCCATCACGGGATTAAAACTGGCTAAAAGCTCCACTTCCTTTAAGAAGTTGCCATTGTCTGGCTCATACAGACACTGTGAAGAGCCTCTAAATGACTCCTCAAACTACTGTTTATGTTGGACCAGTCACTGTGGCCCTCTGTAGTCAGCTTTATAGCTTTCAAACTGAAAAGCTTACACGCAGAACAGAACACAGCATTGTTCTGTTGTGAGTAAACAAGCCAACTTCTCATGATTTTCTCTCCATTTGAGAGCGTTTTGAATTGTAGGCTACTATGAAACGCCCTGCCATCTAGTCCCTTTGGAAAATTAAAATCTGATGGGACTTTAAATGGGCCTCTTTGTACTATTTCAACATGATCTGCGTCTAAAACTTTTGACGGCCAAAAAGCAGGATCAGTTGGAGGGGGCACACAGGTCTCTACATTGTCACCTGCTGATGGACTCTCAATGACAGGACTTGTGCTTTCAGAGGTGGTGGTTATCTGTTGTGTATATGTGCCTAAACTGCTGGATGAGGGTGGTTGATCAGGGCTTGGTCCTATTGTGGAGTCTACAGACCTGCTGTCCAGCTGGGGTTGATGTGTGCCTGAACTGCTTGTACATGGCTGCTCCTCCTGCTCGTCATCTGTATCTTCCTCTTGGCCTTGTGCTCCTCCTCGTATGTATCTCAGCATTGCCCCTGCAATAATTTAGAAATACGAAGTAAAAAGGATCAGTATAGAAAGAGACAAAATATTCAAACAAAGAATCTTATACCAGAAAAATATTATAAACATTTATAACTGAAAGCATGGCAGCAGGGGAGTTCTCCCCCTTTATTCCTTATTTATCTATCATTAAAAATAAAAAAAATTCTGCGTTAGATTAAACTGAGAAGGGTCATAGATATAGCACTTGCATATCGTTGTCCTACTGTTAGTTTAACTGCTTCTGTTGTTCTCATTTGTAAGTCGCTTTAGATAAAAGCATCTGCTAAATGAATAAATAAATCTAAATCTAAATCTAATCTAATATAAAGCATAATAGAATGAGTTGCAATAATGCACACAAATCAACAGTAATGTTTGCTTTATATCATTCATAATGACATTATATTATATATAATCGCGCATTACGATTAGCAGCGGCACGCACATGCAGCACATTTCCCGTATTTATGAATGATTAAACATGGACCTACCTGAAAGTGATGCACGGGCATCATCTCGCAGATTCTTCTTCTTTCGTTTCTCAGCACCCGACTCCTGCTGTCTTTTCGGAGCCATGCTCAAATCTGTCAAAGTTCCGCCCGCGCGAACAACCGGAACGGACCATCCGGCACGGGGGGGGGGGGGGTGGGGGGGGGATTGCCTTTAGACTAGACTAGAGCAATTATTAAATATCTTTCTTGTTCCCCCTTTTCTTGTTACATATACATGGCTAAAATGTGCCTAATATTTCTATAGGCTAATGAAATAATACCGGCATTAAAAAAAAAATACATTAGGCTATTTTTGGTGCCCCCTTAGCACTTGGTGCCCTACGCACAGTGCGTGATGCGCGTGGTGGGAGCGGCTGTGCTGCAGAGATCACACGCTCTGTATGCGTGCATTGCATTCATTCAGAATGATTGCCATTAGTATTATTACACAATAAATACTAAATGGCTAGTATAGCAAAACCATGTTAATGTGTGTTTCATTTAGTTTAACTTGTTTTCCTTTTTTATATTAAATGTAATTAAAACTGAGTACATAAATGAACGTGAGTAATCTTACCTGATGCTGATATTATAATAGCCGGTATTAACAGTTTACTTGATCTTGCTCTTGATTTTATTATTTTAATTATTTTTTAAATTACAACCCGAATTCCGGAAAAGTTGGGACGTTTTTTAAATTTTAATAAAATGAAAACTAAAGGAATTTCAAATCACATGAGCCAATATTTTATTCACAATAGAACATAGATAACGTAGCAAATGTTTAAACTGAGAAATTTTACACTTTTATCCACTTAATTAGCTCATTTAAAATTTAATGCCTGCTACAGGTCTCAAAAAAGTTGGCACGGGGGCAACAAATGGCTAAAAAAGCAAGCAGTTTTGAAAAGATTCAGCTGGGAGAACATCTAGTTAATTGATATCAGGTCTGTAACATGATTAGCTATAAAAGCGTTGTCTTAGAAAAGCAGAGTCTCTCAGAAGTAAAGATGAGCAGAGGCTCTCCAATCTGTGAAAGACTGCGTAAAAAAATTGTGGAAAACTTTAAAAACAATGTTCCTCAACGTCAAATTGCAAAGGCTTTGCAAATCTCATCATCTACAGTGCATAACAGAGATGGGACCAAGTCACACATGTACAAGTCTCAAGTAAGTCTCAAGTCTTAACCTTCAAGTCTCAAGTAAGTCCCAAGTATTTTTTTCTTGGGCAAGTCAAGTCAAGTCAAGTCACAAGTTATGTCAAGTCAAGTCAAGTCAAGTCCTGTAGTAAGTCAAGTCAAGTCCAAGTCAAGTCACCTTATTATTGTAATTTTTACCTGCAGAATCTGATCTTAATAAAGTTAAAGACAAGATGGTAACAGTAAATTAAAATAATTTGGATTTGCATTGTAAATACTCATGTTCAGTAAAATACATCATGGAATCAAACAAAATTGTAACTTCATAAAATTATTTATTTTTCACTTCTGCCAACAGAAATGTTTTACATTTTCAACATTGAGTCCATAAAACAGATAACAGCTAAACATCCAACAGACTCCTCTCTGAACACCCCCCCCCCCCCTCTCTCAAACGATGTGACGTGACATGACATTTGGCCAAGTATGGTGACCCATACTCAGAATTTGTGCTCAGCATTTAACCTATCCGAAGTGCACACACACAGAGCAGTGAACACACACACACACTGTGAGCACACACCCGGAGCAGTAGGCAGCCATTTATGCTGCGGCGCCCGGGGAGCAGTTGGGGGTTCGATGCCTTGCTCAAGGGCACCTAAGTCGTGGTATTGAGGGTGGAGAGAGAACTGTACATGCACTCCCCCCACCCACAATTCCTGCCGGCCCGAGACTCGAACTCACAACCCTTCGATTGCAAGTCCGACTCTCTAACCATTAGGCCACAACTTCCCCTCAAACACAGTTTACATACAACATTAAACTTTCTTACATTTCTCCTTTCTCTCTCTCTCTCTCTCTCTCTCAAGTTCAAGTTGCTTTATTGGCATGACATTTGAGTTACAGTATTGCCAAATTTAGCATTTAGATACAGAATAAAATATGATTACAATAAAATACAATAAAAATAGCAGCAGCAGATAATATTTCTAATATTAATAATAGTAATTATATAGAATTAAGAATATAAAATAAAACAGTTGAATACAATAAATTATCCCTTTCGTATTGTGTGTATGGTGTATAAATATTTGGCAGCTAGTGTGACTGCCGTCTCATTCTCTCCAAGTATATAGAGTAGTTTCTCCGAGTCATTTAGAGACAAGAATGAAGGATTCAAAGCTTCAAACTGTGGGAAGAATGTTTCTCTTGTAGTGCTCTATTTGGGACAGACAAGAAGGAAGTGTTTCTCATCCTCTGTTTGATTCAGCTCACAGTGTTTGCCTCTCTTTTCTCGGTAGCCAGGATCTTTTATGTCTACCAATCTCTATTTCCAAATCATGATCACTGAGTCGATATTTTGAAAGGATTTGTCTTTCTTTTAATTGCTTGAGTGATAAGTAATTTGCCAGTTTTGTGGTTCTGTTTAGGGCCGAATAACACTGGAGTTTGGTTTGGAGCTCAAATTCATTTTTTTCATTTTTCATCATAATTATAGTTCAGCTTTTTGTCAATTAGTTTCTGAATGTTGGGGTTGTGATTGGAGTCAGTTTGGGTTTCCTTCATCAGGTGAAGCACGAGTGTGTTTCTCTCTCTCTCTCTCTCTCTCTCTCTCTCTCTCTCTCTCTCTCTCTCTCTCTCACACACACACACACACACACACACACACACACACAATCTCTCTCTCTCAGAGTACATCCGTAAGTCATTACCTCTATTACAAGGTATTGCACTTGCAAAATATAAGATTCGAGAGTCTTGTCTGCAAGCCGAGCACGATGTGGCCTATCCCACCATGTATGCGCCACCGGTATGCGCGCTCATAATGGAAGCAACGCGGTCGCGACGCACACGCGGTGCGACACGCTCGACGCCTCAGGGGCGCAACTGCCCGAGCGCTTTGGAAACAATGAGAAAGCGGCGCGACTAGCGATTTCCACGCGTTTTTAGGCGCGAATTATTGACGACAAAAGCGATGACCCTCAGTACCCCTCAAGCTGAGATGTTGATGTGATATCTGATCTAAGTGGGCGTGGTCTGCGTAAGGTAGAGAGGGCATGACTGATGATGTCATGACATGACAACGCGATTCTCAGCCTGCGCTCCAGCTGAGTAATCAATTTTATTTTTTTAAAATAATTTATATATTTTATATTCAAACTGAAAACATAATGTGATTAACACTCAAGTCATTCAAGTCATCCTGTCTCAAGTCAAGTCAAGTCCCGAGTCTTTAACTTCCAAGTCCGAGTCAAGTCTCAAGTATTTTATTTTTTGTCAAGTCAAGTCACAAGTCTTAAAAATAGCGACTCGAGTCGACTCGAGTCCAAGTCACCAAGTCACAAGTCCCCATGTCTGGTGCATAACATCATCAAAAGATTCAGAGAAACTGGAGAAATCTCTGTGCGTAAGGGACAAGGCCGGAGACCTTTATTGGATGCCCGTGGTCTTCGGGCTCTCAGACGACACTGCATCACTCATCGGCATGATTGTGTCAATGACATTACTAAATGGGCCCAGGAATACTTTCAGAAACCACTGTCGGTAAACACAATCCGCCGTGCCATCAGCAGATGCCAACTAAAGCTCTATCATGCAAAAAGGAAGCCATATGTGAACATGGTCCAGAAGCGCCGTCGTGTCCTGTGGGCCAAGGCTCATTTAAAATGGACTATTTCAAAGTGGAATAGTGTTTTATGGTCAGACGAGTCCAAATTTGACATACTTGTTGGAAATCACGGACGCCGTGTCCTCCGGGCTAAAGAGGAGGGAGACCTTCCAGCATGTTATCAGCGTTCAGTTCAAAAGCCAGCATCTCTGATGGTATGGGGGTGCATAAGTGCATACGGTATGGGCAGCTTGCATGTTTTGGAAGGCTCTGTGAATGCTGAAAGGTATATAAAGGTTTTAGAGCAACATATGCTTCCCTCCAAACAACGTCTATTTCAGGGAAGGCCTTGTTTATTTCAGCAGGACAATGCAAAACCACATACTGCAGCTATAACAACAGCATGGCTTCGTCGTAGAAGAGTCCGGGTGCTAACCTGGCCTGCCTGCAGTCCAGATCTTTCACCTATAGAGAACATTTGGCGCATCATTAAACGAAAAATACGTCAAAGACGACCACGAACTCTTCAGCAGCTGGAAATCTATATAAGGCAAGAATGGGACCAAATTCCAACAGCAAAACTCCAGCAACTCATAGCCTTAATGCCCAGACGTCTTCAAACTGTTTTGAAAAGAAAAGGAGATGCTACACCATGGTAAACATGCCCCGTCCCAACTATTTTGAGACCTGTAGCAGAAATCAAAATTGAAATGAGCTCATTTTGTGCATAAAATTGTAAACTTTCTCAGTTTAAACATTTGCTATGTTATCTATGTTCTATTGTGAATAAAATATTGGCTCATGTGATTTGAAAGTCTTTTAGTTTTCATTTTATTAAAATTTAAAAAACGTCCCAACTTTTCCAGGATTCGGGTTGTATTATTTTTTTGCCGGTAAGTAAATATATCAAACATACGCGCGGTAAGAGCATCTACGGTAAGAGCATCTACGGTAATTCACGTTGGCCAAAACACACAAGGAAACGCGTTGTGAAATAAAATATCACCGGCAATCACAGATTAGTTTTCTAATTAAAAATTAGTTTTCTCATTGGATCACTGAGTTTGCTGAAAAACAGTAAGTAATTTGCTCTGGAATTATCACAGAGGTTGTGTGAGAAAAACACAGACGTGGCAGATAGATTTGGACAGGATTAAAATCACCAAGTACATCTGTGAAACACATATTTCTCTAATGACCCCCTGTAAAACTAGTCCCGTCCGAATAGGGCTTTTGAGTCTTATTTCTCAGAGACAGTTCTCACTATTCGGAATCCAGTTCGTTCATGAAAACATGTTAAATGTCTCCATCTGGTGGTCAGAAGTTAAAATACATCACTAAAGAAACATATGCCTAAACGTTCGGTTTTATTCACATATTAAACATTATTTATGGTGATGATCATACGTCCTCTTTTTCCGGACAGGCAGGGATTGCTAAATTGACTTGTTTGTAATTAGTAGGTAACTAGTTTAACCAGTAGCTTGCAGTAGCCTATATACTTCACCAGTCGAGGCGTACAAGGTGGGATCTACTGACAACATCAACGCAATGCAATTACCAACATGAAGTTAATAGGAAAACAAAACCAGAAAGCAGACATGTTAGATTTGCGCTGATAAAATCAAGTGCTTAGAGAGCACATAAAATATGTCGCACCTCTGTCTGTGGTATGGCTCAGAGGAGAGCTGCCAACTTTGCAATGCCCCAAATCCGAGCCTCCAGCACATCCTGTCAAGCTGTAAAACAGCATTGACCCAGGGTCAGTATAGGTGGCGCCATGACCGAGTCCTGCGGAAGTTGGCGGAGATCTTGGAGGTACGCAGGGTGGAATTAGCCAGGGAGCGCCTACCACCGACATCAAGACGGATGATCCACTTTGTCAGAGAGGGAGGAGGGGCCCCTAACATCACGCAGCTGCAGAGATCAGTCTTGGCAGGCAGTTGCGAGTGGAATCTGAGAGTGGACCTCGACCGGAAGCTCAGGTTTCCAACTGAGATCACCACAACCAACCTTCGTCCGGACATCATTCTCTGGTCTGGCACAGCCCGGGCAGCAATTTTGGCAGAGCTCACTGTCCCGTGGGAAGGAGGAATGGAGGCAGTGTTTGAGAGGAAAAAAGATCGGTACCTTGACCTCATAGCCGAATGCAGAGAGGTAGGGTGGTCAGCTGTCAGCTATCCGGTGGAAGTCGGCTGCAGGGGTTTCGTGGGAGCATCTACCCATCGCTTCCTGAAAAGCATGGGAGTTACCGGCACCAAACTAAGAAAGGCTCTGAAAGACCTGACCGAGGAGGCAGAGCAAGGAAGCTTTTGGCTTTGGTTAAGAAGGAAGGACCAGGCATGGGGAAAGCATGGTTCCTAGGGCTAGCTGCAGGGGGCGGCAGGGAGACGTCCCTGTCGTTGCTCCACCACCGTGAGATGTTCCGGGATTAATGGAGCGAAACATCAATGAAGGGTGGCTCCCGGCTGATGACCCTGCAGCTACCCGCAATGGCACCGTCGGAGGTGCAACAAGCAGAAATGCTTAGCAGGCAGTCACTTGCCTGTGCTACTGTCTACAATGTCTGGAACACCAGTGACTACTGTGAATAGGGCAGTTGGCGTCCAGGAAAGACGGGAGGGCAGCCGGGAAAGACCGACTGACGGCAGGAAAGACTGCACCAGGGGCGGACGGGCTAGTTAACCTCTCCACACGTCCTCATACCGGGGACACCCTAACTAACTACGAGCACAAATAAAGAAAGACAGCCCGAAGGTCCACCGAGAGGCGGGATGGAAGATGGACCAAATAGGACGGATTACATGGTACTGACCGGCATGGAAACGACTAATGAACAAAGGATCCTAAGGAGCTGCAGCTGCGGGTGGTCGAATGTGACAACTTACAGGGGCCTGCGGATACATCAGGGGAAGGCTAAATGTGGAGGGAAGGACCAAAGGCAAACTTGGACTGCGCAAGCAGGTCAGACAAGGAGAAGTCAGAGCCGGGTTGAGCACCACAGCTTTACTGATTTCACTGATGCAGATGGTCACAGGGAGGTGGAGCAGCCGCACCAGCAGCAGGCCCAAAGTCAACAACAGGTGCACAGCCCCAGAGCGGAAGCGTCAGACACCCAGTAGCAACCCCACAAGTCAGGCAGGGGAGAGACCAACCAAAGCCAAATGGCCAAAATCCATAGAAAAAGCTGCCTGGGAAAGCTTCTACCAAGATTTGCACACCATACTTGAGAATTCGCTACGAGGCAGCACAATCACCAAGCTGAACCTCTTTGGCAGTATTGTTTATGGGGAGGGCAAAGAGAGGTTTGGGGAGGTAACCCAGAGGAAGAACATCCCTAGGGAGGTGGGAAGGCGTGAGCGAGAGATTCACAAGCTTGTGAAGGAGAGGAGGCTGCTTAGGAAGTCCTGGCGGAAAGCAGATGAGAACGAAAAGGAGGGTCTGAAAGTGCTCTGGGACCAGATCAGAAGCAAGCTTGCCACCCTGAGAAGGGCAGAGCGGATCCGGAAGCAAAGAGGCAAGAAAGAGAAGGAGCGAGCGAGTTTCTTTCAGGACCCTTTCAAATATGCCCGGAGCCTGTTGGAAGAGAAAAAAAGCGGGATGCTTTAAGCTACCGTGCAGGAGCTTGAGGATTACATCAAGAAACAGCTAACCGACCAAGGAAAGAACATCCCACTTGGGTCACCAGGACACGTGCCTTGTCCTGCTGAGCCAGCCATCGAATTTGACATGACACCACCCAAATGGGCTGAAATCAAGCTAGTGGTAGACAGGGCAAGGTCTGCCTCTGCACCAGGTCTCAATGGCGTGCCCTACAGGGTTTATAAAAGCTGCCCCATGGTGCTGAAGCTACTCTGGAAACTGATGAGAGTAGCATGGAAGGCCCAGAACATCCCCTCAGAATGGAGCCGTGCAGTGACAACCTTCATTCCAAAAAAACTAAATTCCTGCAACATCAACCAGTTTAGAGGCATTGCACTGCTAAACGTGGAGGGGAAAATATTTTTTTTCTGTGGTGGCCAAGCGCTTAACCAATTACCTCCTGAGCAACTGCTACATTGATACCAGTTGCCAGAAGGCAGGCGTCCCAGGGTTCCCCGGTTGCGTGGAACATTCAGCTATGATCTGGGAGCAGATTCAGACAGCCAAGCAGGAAAAACAAGATCTGCACGTAGTTTGGTTGGATCTGGAAAATGCCTATGGTTACATTCCCCATGAGTTAATCACTTTTGCCCTGGAATTCTTCCACATACCACCCAGTATTCGGAACCTCATCTCCAATTACTTCTGCAGCTTCACATTTTTTGTGACACAGGAGGCAACGTCAGGATGGCACCACCTAGAGAAAGGCATCGCAATGGGTTGCTCAGTCTCTCCCATCCTCTTCACCACAGCCTTTGAAATCATTCTCATCGGTGGGAGAAAGATGGTTCGAGGGGTGAAAGGACCGTCGGGTCAATGACTGCCAGACCTGCGGAGTTACATGGATGGCGTAACCATCCTCCTTCAAACAGCAGCCTGTACCAACCGGGTAATGAAGAGGTTTGAAGAACTCCTTAGTTGGGCCAGGATGAGGATAAAACCTGCTAAGTCCCGGAGTCTCTCCATACGTAAAGGAGTCAGAAATGATCACATCTCTTTCACAGTGAATAGTGAGAAGATCCCAATACTAGCAGAACAACCCGTCCGGAGTCTTGGGAAACTCAATAGAGCTGAGTTGTCAGACAAGCATATGGCTAATACAGTAATGTTACAACTCACCGAAGGTCTGACGCGGATCGACAAGAGCCATCTTCCAGGCAAATTTAAGATCTGGTGCTACCATTTCACCTTATATAGGCGGCTAATGTGGCCTCTCAAGATGTGCGAGATAACTACCTGCACTGTGCAGAAGATGGACTCAAAAGCCAACAATTACATCAGGAAGTGGCAGGGCTTACCCCGGATCCTCTCCAGTGTTGGCCTATTTGGGAGGAATGCACTCCAACTGCCACTGAGGTCGATTCTGTTGGGCTACAGACAGGAGAAGGCGAGGCTTGTCTTAGAGCTGAGGGACTCATCTGACCTCATCTGATTAGTCTGAAGGAAGGACCAGGCGTGGGGAAAGCATGGTTCCTAGGGCTAGCTGCAGGGGGCGGCAGGGAGATGTCCCTGTCGTTGCTCCACCACCGTGAGATGTTCCGGGATTAATGGAGCGAAACATCAATGAAGGGTGGATAGAAAAGAGAGTTCTCTGCGCTTCTGTAATCCACAGACAAACTGGTGCAACCAGGGCAGGACAAAACAATTCAAACAAAAGGAATCGCCGGTGCGATTGATTGATCAATGAAGGGTGGCTCCTGGCTGATGACCCTGCAGCTACCCGCAATGGCACCGTCGGAGGTGCAACAAGCAGAAATGCTTAGCAGGCAGTCACTTGCCTGTGCTACTATCTGGTAAACAAAAACTCAATCGTATTTGCCCGGCAAAAAAAAAGATAAAGATTAATGATTAATGATTAAACGTGCATGCTTGGCGTGAGGACGAAGCTCATTGGTTCTCGCGTGTCGAGTTAACACTTTTGAGGTCCCGCTCATTTTCTGTTAAACTGTGTACGTGTTGGTATCATGTTTATTTCTTAATTAAAGACTAAATTAAATCAGTTCATCATATAAAGTGAATGTTACTTATAAGAAAACTTGAACTGAACTGCTCAGTTCATATAGATTACACTACTCTTTATGAAATATTTGAAATATTGTCTTTGAAAAATTGTCTTCATTTGTGATTTAGAGATTGTTGTGGGCATCAGGACATGTCCTTAAAAGACGTTGCTAGTTAGTCCCATGGAGAACGTTATAGTGACGTGGTCAGCAGGTCTCCAGATAACTTTTAATATTATTGCACCAGGCTACATGTATTAATATACCATTTGAATAGCCTATTATTTGGGAAATACACACACACACACACACACACACACATACACACACACGCACACACACACACACACACACACATATATATATATAAATATACACACATACATACACACCACAAGGTGGCACTGTGGTGTCAAATTTTAATGTGACAAATCTTCAAATAACACATCCTGATATAATCACCATTAACTGTCACTAGGATGCAGTAAAGGTACAAAGTTTCAAAGGTACATGTTTCTGCCTTATTTACCTCAAATGTGTGTATCTTAATACCTTAAATGTACATATTACTTTGTAAATTGTATATAATCTTATCTTTTAAAAGGGTAACACCCCAGTGAAAGCTTTTGTACCTTTTTTTGCCATATTAGTTACATTAACAATGAATAATAAGAAGGAACTTTGTTACACACACATACAATGTCAACATGTATAATTTCTCTATTGGAAATTTCTACTCTATTACCATGAGTAAATCAGTAAGGTGTAGTGAATATCTTAATCGAAAGGTGATTACATTTACATGTATGTCATTGTTAAACAATTATCTTATCCTAAGTTAAGAGTCAGCTAAAGGTAAGTAATTTAACTTCCTGGACAAAATAAACGGTTTCTTTCTTTCACATCAAATTATGTGTCTTAAAAGCAGAGATGTATAAAGTACTAGAGACCCAGACTTGAGTAAAAGTACAAGTGCTCTATCAAAAAAATGACTTGAGTAGAAGTTGAAGTGCTCTTTAAGTACCACACTTAAGTAGAAGTACTAAAGTATTCAACATTTTTTGTACTTAAGTATTGCAAGTAGTCTATTTTAAAATTTACTACTCAAGTACTGAAAGTAAAAGTACAAGTATTGTGTTATGTAGTTATTAAAGAAAGTAGTCAAAAGTTTGAACATACTGTTTTTACCATTTCAAATTATTAACCTAAAGGACAATCACAATTCCTTTGACTGTAACTTTTTGTAAACAAAAAACAGATTAAGGGGTTAGTTCGCCCAATTTGCAAAATTATGTCATTAATAACTTACCCTCATGTTGTTTCAAACCCGTAAGACCTCGTTTATTTTTGGAACACAGTTTAAGATATTTTAGATTTAGTCCGAGAGCTCTCAGTACCTTCATTGAAGCTGTGTGTACGGTATACTGTCCATGTCCAGAAAGGTACATTTTGGTCCAAAAATAGCAAAAACTGTGACTTTATTCAGCATTGTCTTCTCTTCCGTGTCTGTTGTGAGAGAGTTCAAAACAAAGCAGTTTGTGAAATCCGGTTCACGAACGAATCATTCAGTTCACCAAATCGAACTGAATCGTTTTAAACGGTTCGCGTCTCCAATACGCATTAATCAGCAAATGACTTAAGCTGTTAACTTGTTTAATGTGGCTGACACTCCCTCTGAGTTCAAACAAACCAATATCCCGGAGTAATTCATTTACTCAAACAGTACACTGACTGAACTGATGTGAAGAGAGAACTGAAGATGAACACCGAGCCGAGCCAGATAACCAACAACAGACTGACTCGTTTACGAGTCAAGAACACTGATCTATATATATATAACTTATATCATAGATCAGTGGTCAAGAACCGTTTTTGTCAGACGTGTCCGATTCGAGAACCGAGGAGCTGATGATACTGCGCATGTGTGATTCAGCGTGAAGCACAACCGACACACAGAGCGTCTGAACCGAACTGATTCTTTTGGTGATTGATTCTGAACTGATTCTGTGCTAATGTTATGAGCCCAGGTAAACCGAAGGCTTGCAATCATCGGCAATGACGCCATTACGTCGAGCGCAAAAGAACTGGTGAACTGTTTTCTTCAACCGGTTTATTGAATCGAACTGTCAGAAAGAACTATTGGTGATTCGAAAACCGATGCAACCGGTTCTTGACTCGTGAACGAGTCATTATCTGGCTCGGCTCGGTGTTCATCTCTCTCTTCACAGCAGTTCAGTCAGCACACGCAGTCTTCTTAATCGCTTGATTCGCTCAATGATGTGCCAGCTTCATCAAACCTGCCATCTACAGTTCTGTTTGTAATGGAATGATTCGTAAAATTTTTATAATTGTAATGAGTAACAATGTAGCACATAAAAAAAATATTGGAGTAAAAGTATTAAACTCATCGAAAATATGTACTGAAGTAAAAGTGGAAGTAGGAGAAAAAAATAATACTCAAGTAAAGTACAGATACCGCCTTTTAGTACTTAAGTACAGTAGTGAAGTAGTTCTACTTCGTTACTATACATCTCTGCTTAAAAGACACATTTTAGTCTCATAATTTTACACTTTCTCTGCTTTATTTACTAATTCTTTCAAAAAAGAAAAAATACACAAGAGGAGCAGTTGTATCAGGTTGCTGAGGAGGAGGATGATGATGATGAAGGATGAAATTTGGCTTCTGATCTTTATGTGAAGGTGCAGAAGACGAAGAGCCAGCGCCGGCGCTGTGGTGGGGCATTCGAGGGCCGTGCCCCCCATAGCGGTCATTGATGCCCCTCCTACAGGCCATGGCGTGGCCCAAAAAAAATATCCCTTTTAGTTATTATTTCAATATTAAATGTTCAAACTGTAACGTAAATGATATAAAATGAAAAGAATGGGGAAAATGCATAATTTTGGTTGTTCATGGCACAATATTAGGCTTCGTCATAGTGAATGCTGAATCACACATGCGCAGTATCATCAGCTCCTCGGTTCTCGAATCGGACACGTCTGACAAAAACGGTTCTTGACCACTGATCTATAATATAAGTTATATATATAGATCAGTGTTCTTGACTCGTAAACGAGTCAGTCTGTTGTTCAATATCTGGCTCGGCTCGGTGTTCATCTTCAGTTCTCTCTTCACATCAGTTCAGTCAGTGTACTGTTTGAGTAAATGAATTACTCCGGGATATTGGTTTGTTTTAACTCAGAGGGAGTGTCAGCCACATTTAACAAGTTAACAGCTTAAGTCATTTGCTGATTAATGCGTATTGGAGACGCGAACCGTTTAAAACGATTCAGTTCGATTTGGTGAACTGAATGATTCGTTCGCGAACCGGATATCACAAACTGCTTTGTTTTGAACTCTCTCACAACAGACACGGAAGAGAAGACAATGCTGAATAAAGTCGCAGTTTTTGCTATTTTTGGACCAAAATGTACCTTTCTGGACACCGAGGGACCCTCAGTGACATATTGTTTTTTCACAAGTTCATCAAACAACCGCAGTAAGAATATTTCATCAAGCACGGTGAGTAATGGCTTCTCCCGTCATTGTTACCTGCACCTCTTGCCACATGTACAGTTTATCTATCTCTGTCGCTGATGAGGGTTCACATGTGATAAATGCAGGGAAATAGTTAGGCTGACAGAGAAGATTTCAGAATTAGAGACACGCATCCAAACTTTAATTGAGGACAGTAAGAATGTTATGGCTCTAGATATGGCTTTGGATGCGTCTAGCTCAGGGATTCCTGTACATTGTTCGGTTCCGGAAACAGAGCCCCTGCAGCAGGGCAACTGGGTGACGGTGAGGCAGCAGAGTCGTGGGTCAAAACACTGCTCTTCTGTTCCGATCAAAACATTAAACAGGTTCTCCCCACTCAGTGATGCACCCACTGAGAAACCTGATGAAAGTGCTCTAGTTATTGGTGATTCTATTGTACGGAACGTGAATATAGAGACACCAGCCACCATAGTCAAATGTTTACCGGGAGCCAGAGCGCCTGACATCTTGGCAAATTTAAAAGTGCTGGCTAATGCTAAAAGTAAATACAGTAAGATTGTTATTCATGCCGGCGCTAATGATGTTCGACTTCGCCAGTCGGAGATCACTAAAAATAACATTAAAGAGGTGTGTGAACTTGCAAGCACGATGTCAGACACTGTAATATGCTCTGGTCCCCTCCCTGCTTACCGTGGTGATGAGATGCATAGCAGATTGTCATCACTCAATGGCTGGATGTCTAAGTGGTGCCCACAGAATAACATAGGTTTCATAGACAATTGGACGAGCTTTTGGGGCAGACCTGACCTGTTTAAAATAGATGGTCTTCATCCCTCCTGGGGTGGCGCCACTCTTCTCTCTAGAAATATGGCAAATAGTCTTAGTGTTTATACTTGACTAACTGGGGCCCAGGTCAGGAAGCAGATAGACTGGCTAAACCGACCGTCTGCTAGCTGCCTCCCGTCACAGAGGTCAGTTAATTCTCAGCACATAGAGACTCTTTCACTTTGATATCATACTATAGAGACTGTGTCTGTTCCCCGAACTAGAAAAAACAAAAAAACGTCCAAACCAAGTTAAGATTAACAATTTAATTGAGGTTCAACAAATAAAAAACAGAAGCAATATGGATAAACAAATGATAAAGCTTGGCTTATTGAATATCAGATCCCTTTCTACGAAAACACTTTTTGTAAATAATATGATCACTGATCATAATATAGATGTACTCTGTTTGACAGAAACCTGGCTAAAACCTGATGATTACATTATTTTAAATGAGTCCACCCCCCAAGATTACTGTTATAAACATGAGCTACGTCTAAAAGGCAAAGGTGGAGGTGTTGCTTCAATTTATAACAACGTTTTCAGGATTTCTCAGAGGGCAGGCTACAAGTATAACTCGTTTGAAGTAATGGTGCTTCATATAACATTATCCAGAGAAACAAATGTTAATGATAAATCCCCTGTTATGTTTGTACTGGCTACTGTATACAGGCCACCAGGGCACCATACAGACATTATTAAAGAGTTTGGTGATTTTACATCCGAGTTAGTTCTGGCTGCAGATAAAGTTTTAATAGTTGGTGATTTTAATATCCATGTTGATAATGAAAACGATGCATTGGGATCAGCATTTATAGACATTCTGAACTCTATTGGTGTTAGACAACACGTTTCAGGACCTACTCATTGTCGAAATCATACTCTAGATTTAATACTGTCACATGGAATTGATGTTGATGGTGTTGAAATTATTCAGCCAAGTGATGATATCTCAGATCATTATTTAGTTCTTTGCAAAATTTATATAGCCAAAATTGTAAATTCTACTTCTTGTTACAAGTATGGAAGAACCATCACTTCTAACACAAAAACTGCTTTTTAAGTTATCTTCCTGATGTATCCAAATTCCTTAGCATATCCAAAACCTCAGAACAACTTGATGATGTAACAGAAACTATGGACTCTCTCTTTTCTAGCACTTTAAATAAAGTTGCTCCTTTACGCTTAAGGAAGGTTAAGGAAAACAGTTTGACACCATGGTATAATGAGCATACTCGCACCCTAAAGAGAGCAGCCCGAAAAATGGAGCGCAGCTGGAGGAAAACAAAACTAGAGGTATTTCGTATTGCTTGGCGGGAAAGTAACATATCCTACAGAAAAGCATTAAAAACTGCTAGATCCGATTACTTTTCTTCTCTTTTAGAAGAAAACAAACATAAACCCAGTTATTTACTCAATACAGTGGCTAAATTAACGAAAAATAAAGCCTCAACAAGTGTTGACATTTCCCAACACCACAGCAGTAATGACTTTATGAACTACTTTACTTCTAAAATCGATACTATTAGAGATAAAATTGCAACCATTCAGCCGTCAGCTACAGTATCACATCAGACAGTGCACTATAGACCCCCTGAGGAACAGTTCCACTCATTCTCTACCATAGGAGAGGAAGAATTGTATAAACTTGTTAAATCATCTAAACCAACAACATGTATGTTAGACCCTATACCATCTAAGCTCCTAAAAGAGGTGCTTCCAGAAGTCATAGATCCTCTTCTGACTATTATTAATTCCTCATTGTCATTAGGATATGTCCCCAAAACCTTCAAACAGGCTGTTATTAAGCCTCTCATCAAAAAAACACAACTTGACCCCAAAGAACTAGTTAATTATAGACCAATCTCGAATCTCCCTTTCCTGTCCAAGATACTAGAAAAGGTGGTATCCACACAATTATATTCCTTCTTAGAGAAAAATGGTATATGTGAGGATTTCCAATCAGGATTTAGATCGTATCATAGTACTGAGACTGCTCTCCTTAGAGTTACAAATGATCTGCTCTTATCATCTGATCGTGGGTGTATCTCTCTATTAGTTTTATTGGATCTTAGTGCTGCGTTTGACACAATTGACCACAACATTCTTTTGCATAGACTTGAACACTTTGTTGGCATCAGTGGAAGTGCATTAGCATGGTTTAAATCGTACTTATATGACCGCCATCAGTTCGTAGCAGTGAATGAAGATGTATCCTATCGATCACAAGTGCAGTATAGAGTACCTCAAGGCTCAGTACTAGGGCCGCTACTCTTCATGCTTTATATGTTACCCTTGGGAGATATCATCAGGAAACATGGTGTTAGCTTTCACTGTTATGCTGATGATACTCAGCTCTATATTTCTTCGCAGCCTGGTGAAACACACCAATTTGAAAAACTAATGGATTGCATAGTCGATATAAAAACTGGATGACGAGTAATTTCTTACTGCTAAATTCTGAAAAAACAGAGGTGTTAATTATAGGACCTAAAAACTCCGCTTGTAATAACCTAGAACACTGTCTAAGACTTGATGGTTGCTCTGTCAATTCTTCGTCATCAGTTAGGAACCTAGGTGTGCTATTTGATCGCAATCTTTCCTTAGAAAGCCACGTTTCTAGCATTTGTAAAACTGCATTTTTCCATCTCAAAAATATATCTAAATTACGGCCTATGCTCTCAATGTCAAATGCAGAAATGTTAATCCATGCATTTATGACCTCAAGGTTAGATTATTGTAATGCATTATTGGGTGGTTGTTCTGCACGCTTAGTAAACAAACTACAGCTAGTCCAAAATGTCCGCTACGTTCTCAAAACTCAGGCAATTTGATAATACCTAGAATATCAAAATCAACTACAGGCGGCAGATCCTTTTCCTATTTGGCGCCCAAACTCTGGAATAACCTACCTAACATTGTTCGGGAGGCAGACACACTTTTGCAGTTTAAATCTAGATTAAAGACCCATCTCTTTAACCTGGCATACACATAACATACTAATATGCTTTTATTATCCAAATCCGTTAAAGGATTTTTAGGCTGCATTAATTAGGTAAACCGGAACCGGAAACACTTCCCATAACACCCGATGTACTTGCTACATCATTAGAAGAATGGCATCTACGCTAATATTTGTCTGTTTCTCTCTTGTTCCGAGGTCACCGTGGCCACCAGATACAGTCTGTGTCCAGATCAGAGGGTCACTGCAGTCACCCGGATCCAGTACGTATCCAGACCAGATGCTGGATCAGCACCTAGAAAGGACCTCTACATCCCTGAAAGACAGTGGAGACCAGGACAACTAGAGCCCCAGATACAGATCCCCTGTAAAGACCTTGTCTCAGAGTAGCACCAGGACAAGACCACAGGAAACAGATGATTCTTCTGCACAATCTGACTTTGCTGCAGCCTGGAATTGAACTACTGGTTTTGTCTGGTCAGAGGAGAACTGGCCCCCCAACTGAGCCTGGTTTCTCCCAAGGTTTTTTTCTCCATTCTGTCACGATGGAGTTTCGGTTCCTTGCCGCTGTCGCCTCTGGCTTGCTTAGTTGGGGACACTTCATCTACAGCGATATCGTTGACTTGATTGCAAATAAATGCACAGACACTATTTAACTGAACAGAGATGACATAACTGAATCCAATGATGAACTGCCTTTAACTATCATTTTTGCATTATTGACACTGTTTTCCTAATGAATGTTGTTCAGTTGCTTTGACGCAATGTATTTTGTTTAAAGCGCTATATAAATAAAGGTGACTTTGACTTTGACATTTGATTTGCAGCATGCGCGCAAAATCCATTTCAAGATCAAAGAACAGTTTTTCCGTCTATATTATAGACAGTTGTTAGCAGGTAATTTTAAAAAAATTCAGCGGACAGCGGTTGATGATATCGGGACTGACAGGCCTGTCCAAATTGTGTTAAAACAGTATCCTGTAACCGTTTACAGTGGTAAGAGTCATTCATTCGTTGATAAATGGTTTCACAACAGAGACTGGTTGGAGTACAGTGTCAAGGCAGACGCAGCATTTTGTTTTTGCTGTCGGATGTTAAGCTTTACTAGAAAATCTGGAAGTATTAGCATAAAGTAATCGCAGAATATACATTTATTTTTGTCCTTTATTTATTTTGTTTAGAAAATGAGTCCTTTAGAGTATTTAAAGTCCTTGAAACCCTAAGAAAAAACGATGTTTAAAGAAATTATTTTATTTGTTGAGCACACTTTGTATTTTCTATATTTTATTTTTTCCATTTCCTGTATTTTATTTTATCTTTATCTATTTCTCAAGTTCTACAAAATTTTCTATTTGCATTCTATGCAAATCAAAAACTAAAAAATCAGTTAAACCTTATACCTTGTGTGAGTGGCTCATTATTGTTGTGACATCCTTATTCTTTGCAGGCGAATTTTAGTCTTCTGGTTTAACTGGTCCATACGCAGACATTTATGTGATGATGTCCAACTCGTTTTATGAAGAAAAAAGCCTTAAGTTTTCAGAAACATCTATAAGAAAAAACTTTGTCTGATGGGGACATTTTTTTTGCCGGTTTTTAACAGCTTCAAACTGATTCAGTGATTTATTTTTGTCGTCGTAATTTGTTAATTATTTAAGTATAAAAAATATATAGCTATTCATTGTAGGCCTATTTTATGTTTTTTTTTTTATTTAGCCTATATTATATTTATATTATTATTTTCTGTCCTGTTCTGTTGTTTAGGCTATCTGTTCTGGGCCGGGTTTCCCAATAACGATGTAGCCTAGCCTATCTTAGCTTTTAAAAGCGCTCTCTACGTGCAAGGTTATGAACGTTAGCCGCAATTCCTCGCACGTTTCCCAAAAATGTAGGCTAATGAACTCGTAGAACGCGAGAACAGGCTACTACGTGCTACTTGAGTCACTGTCCATTCGCAAAGTGAATTTAATTTAATTCCAAATGTTAATGATATCTGTGAACATCCTTGTACAATAGATTTAATTGCTGAATAAATCAATCATGGATGATGAACATGACAAATTTAGATTTTACTTGAAGCATGATCCATTGAAACTCAAGTCCATCAAACTCAAGTTCAGACTGACGTCTCATCAGCCTGGGGTTCTGTGTGTGTTTGTGGTGTTTGAACAACTCTGGGATTTTCTCTGCAGACCAAAACACACAGAATAGGGTCTGAAATCACTCTCAGACTCATCAAACAGACAGACATCACATACCAAGATATGTGGACCCCACAAGTGATTAAATTCACAAAGATGAACAACATGAATGGTAAGTACAGCATTACAAAGTTAAAAATAGCAACAGAGAACACTGAACGTGTGTTTCTGCTGACAGGAGTGGAAGAGGCTTTACAGGGGATTGTAAATATTACAGCCAATAAACTCAGAGGAGCCAAACTTGTGCCAAGACTAAATAAAGAAATGTACATATTTACAAATAAATCCATGCATTCATGGATCCAATAGCTGAAAATGAATGCATACACAATCGAAAAAGAAAGCATAAGGACAAAGATTATGATATTACAGGGGCGTGAAACATGATAAGAAAACTCTGGATATTTCAGTGTCAAAACCCCCTCTAGAGCTACCAGCTGATGCAGGATAAAACCACAAAAATGTAACCCTGACCAAAACTGTACAGTCATGTAAGATCTCCAGTATAATTTTTGGAGTAATTTTGCCACTGTATATAGATCTAGGATCACTTCTATCAGGTCCCAAAAGAGGAGGATGCTGATAAAGACTGAGATTGGTCCTCTGTGGTGGTGCATATGACGAAAAGCCCAAACCAGAGCTGGCAGACCCATACAAACACTAGTGCTGAGGAAGATAAGCAGTCTGAGGTCTAAATCTGATGCAATAGCCATCTTTATACAGATCTTTGTAGAAATGTCACGATCACTGTAGTTGTTTTTGTCCTCTTTGATCACTTTGAGTTGCTGAAAGACAAATAATGTTAAAGAGTGATTTTCTGCATTTATTTAAAAATGTTTATTTATTTATTTATTTATTTAGTTTGACAGGGACATTGTACATTAATAAAAACATTCCTGTAAATGTACCAGAATTAGCCAAGGGCTATTTTTCATCCGTAGTCCCTGGACAAGATGTTACAAGTCAACCTAAACAAAATATGATTAAGAATACATAATAGAAATTTTAATAATTACACAATACAATAAAAAAAATCTATTTAAACAATTTAAGATCAATTAAAAACAATGCAACAAAATACAAACAATAAGAGGATGTAATAATATTTTAAGCAATATTATATCTAATACGCAGATATAAGATTCTAGTGATGACAGATCTGAGTACTGATTAACCAATTCTTCAATTGAGCCCTAAATAAAGCATAAGTGTCTAGATCTCTTATAGTTGTTGGAATAGTGTTCCATTCTTGTGCAGCTTTAACAGAAAAAGCAGATTGACTAAATTTACTTCGTCTAAGTGGTATGATACAGTCTTGTCTTAATGCACCTCTTGTAGAGCGATAATCAGTTGTTCTAATACGAACTAGCTGACCAAGAGGGGGAGAAGATAAACCATAAATAATTTTATACATCAATCATACATTTGCATACTTAATCATGTTTTCCCAACTCAATAAATTATATTTTTCCAGTATTGGACAATGATGAGAATATACCGATTTCTTATTAAGGACCTTGAGTGTACGTTTGTATAAGGACTCTAATGGTTTTAAAGTCACTGAACTCGCCTGAGACCAAGTGGTTAAACAGAAAGTCATGTGAGAGAGAACCATAGAGTACATAAACATCTTAGCTGCTTCTAATGACATGTTATCTCTAGTAATCTTAAAATTATAGAGATTAAACTTAACCTGCTTGCAAACATTTTTTACGTGAGCTTTAAATGTAAGTTTAGAATCAATCAGTATTCCCACACTGTAAAACCCGACAAGTTAACTTAACTCAAACCGTTTGAGTAAACAGATTGCCTTGATTTAAACCATGTAAGTTTTAAAACTTTGCATTCCAGTAATTAAGTGATTAACTAAGTGCTGATTGAGAATTAGTGATGAACAGCTGCTGTTAACAAACAGAATCACTGAAGAAAAGAGAAACACAAGAACTACTACAACTGACTTCAGACACAGCCTTAGATGAAATCAACTGAAATAAAATACATGAAATCTCTCAAGATCTGATTAAACAACCCCACAAACAGCATCACCAGCTGCACTTATTAATAACCAGACTGACTTTATTTCTGTCAGACGTCTACAGAAGATCTTATTGAGAATGAACTAAGGTTTAGCTGTTGATTTATTGTTTCATTTGAAGTAACCATGTTAGAGATCAGTGTTTGCTTTAGTTGGGTTCTTGACCCTTGATTTCTGTCTTTGTGTTTTCTCTGGCTGTTATAACCGTGTGTTTCTAAAACACATTTGTTGTAATTCAAAAGCCCAGAAGAAATGCCATCAGGTGTTAACCTGTACCTAGGTGTAGGTTGTTATACTTTATATTGGTGATGATAATCATCAATTATTGAACTGTACTGAGTCTAATCTCCGATGAAATAGGTGTTGTGTAATTTGATTGATTATAGTAAAAGTGATGCTAAGAGCCAGTGGTTCTGTGATAATCAGATAATACAAAGACTTTCCAAACAGTTTGGACTTCTATGGTGTCAATTAGTCACACACAGACATCAATAATCAGCATATGAACCTCAACAATGGTGACCATAAAAAAAAAATGCTGCAGAGCATGCTGGGAGCCATGGATGAGTTTTGTAATAAAATAGTACCCAGCATGCATTGCAGCATGTTTTTTTCGTCACCATTGTAGAGGTTCATATTCTGATTATTGATGTCTGTGTTTGACCAACTACTGGCATAGAAGAAAAATGTATGTGTACAAAATGATTAGAAAGTCATTTTTATATTAACTGATTATCACAGAACCACTGGCTCTTAGTGTAATTTTTTACTAGAATCACTTCTACAAATTACACTACACCTACTTCATCAAAGATTAGACTCTGTACGGATCAATAATTGTGAATAATAATGAATAATTATCATCACCAATGTAAATTATAACAACCTACACCTAGGTACAGGTTAACACCTGATGGCATTTTTTCTGGGCTTTTGAATTACAACAAATGTGTTTTAGAAACACACGGTTATAACAGCCAGAGAAAACACAAAGACAGAAGTCAAGGGTCAAGAGCCCAACTAAAGCAAACACTGATCTCTAACATGGTTACTTCAAATGAAACAATAAATCAACATCTAAACCTTAGTTCATTCACAATAAGATCTTCTGTAGACGTCTGACAGAAATAAAGTCAGTCTGGTTATTAATAAGTGGAGCTGGTGATGCTGTTTGTGGGGTTGTTTAATCAGATCTTGAGAGATTTCATGTATTTTATTTCAGTTGATTTCATCTAAGGCTGTGTCTGAAGTCAGTTGTAGTAGTTCTTGTGTTTCTCTTTTCTTCAGTGATTCTGTTTGTTAACAGCAGCTGTTCATCACTAATTAACAATCAGCACTTAGTTAATCTTAATTGCAATGTACATCTTCTTTCAGTGAACTCAACTGAATTAAGTTCAGAGTACTTATAACTGTTAGTTTTTTTCAACTTAAATGGTTTAAGGCAATCGGTTTCCTCAAACGGTTTGAGTTAACATAACTTGTCAGGTTTGAGTGAGGCTGTGTCTGAAGTCAGCTGTAGTTCCTTTCTCTCTTTTCTTCAGTAATTCTGTTTGTTAACAGCAGGTGTTCATCACTAAACTCAATTATCACTCAATTAATCACTTAATTACTTAATTGCAATGTATATCTTCTTTCAGTGAACTCAACTGAATTAAGTTCAGAGTACTCATAACTGTTAGTTTTTTCAACTTAAATGGTTTAAGGCAATCTGTTTCCTCAAATGGTTTGAGTTAACATAACTTAAGGATATCTGTTTACTCAAACCATTTGAGTTAAGTTTACTTGTCGGGTATTACAGTCAAGGCAATCGGTTTACTCAAACGGTTTGAGTTAAGTTAACTTGTCGGGTTTTACAGTGCAGATATTTATATTGTGGCACTACCTGCAGCCTCACCCCTGACACATAAACATCTGGCTCTTTAATAATACTGTTAGACTTAGAGAAAAACATACACACTGTTTTGGACACATTTAGTTGCAAGCAATTCTTTTTTAGCCATGCCGACACATTAACCATAGAATTCGTAAGTTCATTTGCAACTTGTGTCAGACTATTACCATGTATATAAATCACTGTATCGTCTGCATACATTTGTATATTAGTGCCAGGACATGAAAGATGAAAATCATTTATATACATAGCAAAAAGCATTGGACCCAAGATAGATCCTTGCGGAACACCAGTTGATATACCTAAATCATTAGATAGGTGATTGTGTAGTCTAACACATTGAGATCTATCTGATAGATATGACTCTATCCAATTAAGTGTATGTGATGAGAAATTAAAACAAGCTAACTTAGACATAAGGATTCTATGATTAACGGTGTCAAAGGCTTTCTTTAAATCAAGGAACACTGCTCCAACTACACCACCTTTGTCTAATAGAGTTTTAATATTTTCTATAAAAAAAACAATTTGCGGTTTCCGTGGAATATTATGCTCTAAAACCGAATTGCATTGGATGCATTGAAAATGAACTACTACTCAAATAACTGCTAATCTGTTCTGCAACTAGTTTCTCCATAATTTTAGAAACGGTGGGTAATATACTAATTGGCCTATAATTATCAATAGAAAGGGGGTCTCCACTTTTGAATATTGGAACAACAATTGCTGACTTCCAAACACTTATTTTTTACAGAATTTTCCCTGTGAAATTGAAAGATTAATAACTTTACTGATAGGTTTAATTAGAGTCCAACTAGATTCTTTGAGCATAATAGCATCCATACCATATTTATCTTTTGCTCTAGATGACTTAATAGATCTAATTGTTCTCATAACATCAGAGTCACTAACAGACCTTATTGTAAAAACAGGCTCCACTGTTGTAACTGGACAGACATTAGTATACGCAGGCGGAAAACAATGAGTAATAGTTTCCACGGAATCAACAAAATGATAATTAAAAATCTCTACCATCTCAGCTGTATTATTTACTAATTTCCCTTGTAGTTTAAGTTCTAAAATTTTCTTATCTTTATTTTGTTGGCCTGTTATTTTTTTTTAACTGATTCCAAATAATTCTAGGATTGCCTCTTGCTTTTTCTATCATAGTGAGAAAGAAATCACTGATTCCAAATAATTATTAGATTGCCTCTTGCTTTTTCTATCATAGTGAGAAAAAAATATTTATATTCATTCTATGATCTGTTTCAGCGGTTCTTAACCTTTTTCAAGTGTGACTCCCTTTCATGAACGACAATGTTTTGTGACCCCTCCCCACATTATATTAAGATAATATCATATTTAATATTATATATTTTATAATGTTAAAACAACGTCAGAGTTTCTACTCAGTGGGATGGTTGGGCTCGGATAGAGGATGCAAGGCAGTCCAGTCATGGATGAGTAGGGCTGAGGAAAAGATGCAAATTATCTTCAACTACGAGTCTTGCTCTGTACTTGTTCTTTATGTACACCAGCCCTGAAAAAATGGTCTCACAGAGATAGGTCGATGCGAATGGGAGAAGTTTTTTTAATGCCATGTCACTCAGTTCTGGTTATTCGGCATGTATGGATATCCAAAAATCCACCAGTGGTTTCTCCACGAACCTCTGCTTCAGGCCCATGCCCAATCAGTGACTCCAATTGGCATTCCTGTCTGTGATGTCTCTGTAAAAGGGATTGTGATCAAATCTTTTTTAACAAGCATGGCTTGATTTCAGGGAAATACTCACAGAATTGCTTTTCTATTTCACTTAGGTGCTCTCGTTAAAGAAGTCGTCCAGTAATGAGAAAGCGTCAACGTTATCATTGTCCAAGCAAGTTCGCGGTAATGCCAGTTTTCAGATCCATCCTTCAATTTTATCAGAGTAAAGAGTATCAAGAGTAAAGAGTGATGTATTTTTGCCCTGAAGTCCTGCGTTCAGATCATTAAGTTGAATGAAAATGTCTGCCAGGTAGGCACGAAGAGTAAGCCATTTTTCATCTGAAAATATTGGAGCTAGCAGGAAATATTTCTCCAAAAGAAAGATCCTTACCTCTTGTCGGAACTTATGGAGTCGACTGAGAACTCGTCCTCTGGAAATCCAATGCACTTCACTAAACAGCACCTGCTGATATTCTGCACCCATCTTTTGACAGAGAACTTTGAAAAGCCATGTGCTTGTTACACTCGTTCTTATCTTGTTGACTGTGCAAATGGCTTCATCCATCACTTGTTTCATATCAGGTGGCATTTTCTTAGACGCAAGGGCTTGTCTGTGTATCATGCAATGCGTCCACACTGCAAATGTAGTGATGGCCTTTACTTTGGTTATCAGTTCACTTTGTTTACCAGTCATCGGCTGCGCTCCGTCGGAGCAAATACCTACAGTTCTACCATTCAATGTCATATTTTCATACAAATAAATCCAATGTGGCGAAAAGTTGCTCACCTTTTGCACGTTCATGAAGAGAGTGACAGAAATGAAATTCCTCCTTAATTTATCCTTTATCAACAAATCTAACATAAACCAACAACTGTGCTTCTCCAGCAATATCGGTGCTCTTGTTGAGTTGGAGAGAAAAACATTTACTCAATTTTCGATTCAAGCGGTTTTGAATTCAGTGATTTGTATTTAGTTGTCAAGTTTCTTAACATTATGGAAGGTTTAAGACTCCCCTTGCTAACACCTCGCCACAAATCACACACTGTGGTCGGGAATCCCCCAAATCGCTAGTCTGAGTGAAACCATATTCCAAGTACTTCTCGTCATATGTTCTGTTTTTGGCCTTCTTCTCTTTGATTCAGTCTCAGATGAAGACTTTTTTTCAGCACCAATTAAAAAACGCTCCATATCTAATCAGCAGTCCAGCTCATGAGAGTACTTCCAATTAATGATGTTCTCGTTAACAAGGTTCGGAAGGAGCACGTCAGATACTAAGCCTAATCAACACAGGTGGACGACAATCTAGTAATCAATCCCACAGTATAAATATCGCTGACTTACCTCTATCCATTGAAGGTTAATCAGCATTCAATTCGCTCTGTCTGTCATCTTATCACAGACCCAATCTTCCTTCCAACGAAGAGATCTGTACCAGGGATTTTTTAGATCTGCCATTTTTTCCTGACCCACGATCACACCTACCTTGCCATTCACGGCCGCCGAACACCATTAAGCGTTATCGCGACAGCCGCTCTTCTCGCAAAGCCACACGTTGTGGCTAATAGACCGTGCAAAGCCCCGAGCCCGAGCTCGCCTCGCTCCCGCTTGAGACCGGGCTCTCCTCGAGCGCTGGATTGCAGCAGCAGCAACCAGCCTGAGCCGCACCCCAGTTCTCACCGCAGCAAGTCTCTCTCGCTTCCCGTCGCTGCTTTTTTTTTCCAAGGCAAGCTATCCACACCGAAATGTCTGAAGACATTTGACCTACCGTGCATGTTTAAACCTCACTGAGATGATACAGACATAAGTTGCAACAGTTCGGACATTGCATAAATGCTCATTCAATAAATGCACAGCTTAACATATAAGTTTTAAATCTAGATTTAAATGTGACTAGTGTATTAGCACATCTTATCTCTTCGGGAAGCTGATTCCTACTGCGGGCGGCATAGTAACTTAAATGTTAAAAGCCGACTCCCCTTGTTTGCGTGAACCTTTGGGATTTCATACTGACTCGATCCTAGTGAGCTAAGTGCTATGTTAGGTTTATATTCAGTGAACATATCTGCAATTTATTAAGGGACATATTTCACCATTTACTTGCGTGATCACTCAGAATTTATCTAAAACACAACTACCCTCGTGTTTTGCCGCAAGACAGCAAGGGTGAGTAAAATTTCTGTTGTCTTTTCTGGACTGTAATACGAAAAGCACGCAAAGTAAATATCTTTAGAATCTGCTTGAAAGTGCAGCTAAGTGCAGAATCAGCTAAACAAACTAACTTCCCCTTTACGGTCGTCGAGACTTACTCATCTGGTGCCGCGAGTATAGAGCTCCCACCAGATGCGGGTGAGACTTTCTACTCTACAGCCAGCAAGGCTACCCGTCTGATGCGTGTGCTCCCGTCAGACGTCGGCGAGAGTCTCCAGGCTAGGTAAACCTTACTTTTTCTTCCTACAGCCGGCGAGACTTACCCATTCGATGCGCGTGCTCCCATCGAATGCCGGCGAGAGCCTCCCGGCCACACAACTTACCTTTCCATCTTACCGTTCTCCCGGTCGGGTTCCATACTTGCTGGCCCCAAGCGAGTCTCATCCATCCGATGTCATGAGCATCGACCTCCTGTCGGATGTCGCCACCTTTTTATCTGCCAAACCGAGAGGACCCAGACATCCGTCGTCCTGAGTCTTAATCTCTAGTCGGAGGCTTCATGGGCCCTCTCGGTCAACCATTTGCCCTTCGCCCTCTGAATAGCAGGGGCTTATCAGCCAGTAGGGCCCGTATGCCGACACCGTGACCTATTCCAGTCGAGGCAACTCGTGCCCTCCTAGTCGGGCTATACAACCATGCCGCTCCTCCTCATCGGCCGGTAGGACTCACCATTCCAACACTGTGAGCCCCTGTTGAGCATCGGCTCGAGCCCTACCGACCGGGCGCCTCTAACCACATAGTCCAGTACCTGCAGCCGGTAGGGCCTGCCTTCCCAACGCTTAAGTCGCTCCCTTTGGAGTACGTAGGCTCTTCCGGCCTGCCAACAAGATGACTTCTTAGAAAATAAAATCAGCCCCCGCCAGTACTCAATGCTATTTTGGGGGGCGTCCTTAATCTGGCGGCTGTCCTCTTGTCCATTTGCTTTTTGGGAGGTACTCAAGGTTCGGGCCATTCCCAAGCTCGAAACCCTTCCCCGGAAAGCAGGCCAAATACGCATACCATACCTAAGCTAATTATATGTAAGCGTGAACTCGTGAAATGATGTTCTAGTTATCAAGGTTAGGGAGGAGCGCGTCAGATACTTAGGCAGTCAGATACTGTCTAATCAACACAGGTGGACCACAATCTAATAATCAATCCCACAGTATAAATATCGCTGACTTACCTCTATCCATTGACGGTTAATCAGCATCCCTCCTTCACCCCATCTCCTCACTTCGAGTTCACTTTATAATTAGACGGGGAAGGGGGGGGGTACTCTAGGTTCGGGCCATTCCCGAGCTCGGAGCCCTTCCCCAGACAGCACGCCAAATACGCATACCATACCTAAGCTAATTATATGTAAGCATGAACTCGTGAAACAGTAAATGTCGCCAGCAGGCAGTGGTATTAAGTGAGCATTTTATACACATTCAAAATAAAAGTCTTCCCGCAGGCCACCCCAAACCACCTGACACCCGGGGGGCCGTGACTCCCAGGTTAAGAACCGTTGATGTGTTTTAATCAACATTAAAAATACTGTGATCAATTGCATTCTGCAAACATTGCCGTATTAGACAGTGCTGAAGGAAAATTTTAATACTTTATCTTTGAACCTCTGCCTTAAAGTACAGCAGACTCTCTTCTCTTCATAGCTGTAAATGCAAAAAAGAAAAATAATAATATTAAAATAATAATAATTAATCATTTTTACGGGTTTAATTATAGATGATCTAGCTTGTGGTATTCCCCTTAGGATGTTCAATGGTTTACCTTTAAATCCCAAACTTCACTCAAAACACTACATCAGGTTATTCTTTTCTATTCTATAGTTGAAATAACGGTGATATGAAATAATAAATCAAATAAAGGTGTTACATAAGTCAAAAAATGTGAATAAATGATTTATAAAGACATATATTTTTCATATATTTCTACACTATTGTGCCATTTTAATCAATCAAGAAAGCTGTTTTTATATGTATAACCTTATGAAAAATAAATGCCCTTAACTAAAATGAATGTGCACTTGTAATGTACTCAAACTCTTACAGTTTTTCTTGATTTCTAAAAACCTATAACCAGGCTTTTGAACTAAAATTTCAAAACCATAATGACATTTTTTTTATCAGTATAATTAGCTGTACTAGTGTCTTGTTGCTCACAATGTATTACAGCCCCCCTTCAGGAACTCGAGCTGCATCGCAAAATGCTTTGGGAATGCCTCTCTATGAACATGCTCTGAAACACAGGTTAAATCTGTCCAAGGGAACCCCAGGTGACGCCACCGGCGGAGATGACGTAGGGACCAGGAAGTATAAAAGCACATGCGATGGAGACAGCGGCAACTTCTGTTGTTCAGTAAGTGCTCTATGTGTGTTTGTTCTATTATTGTTGTCTGTCATTGAAAGATTAATATAATGGCAAGCAAAGATATGAAAGTGGGCAAGCAATCTTTCAGGCTGTGTGTTCCACCCTGCCCGTGTCTCATTATAGGTGGGGATAAACACAGTTTGTGTGTTGTTTGTCTGGGAGCAGAGCACGCTTGGTCAGTGAAGGGAGATGATTGTCTGCACTGTGTTCACCTCACGATGCGGACACTCTCCTCCCGGAGAGCGCTCTTTGAGGAGGACACTCTCTCTAGCATTCCCTGTGGTTCAGGTCCTACTTCTGCTGAGGCAGAACTACAACTGTAATTGTGGGGGTCGCAAAGGGATGTGACAGTGGGCAGTGGGCAGCTATATCCAGCACCCGGGGAGCAACTGGGGATTTAATGCCTTGCACAAGAATGTCACAGGTATTGAGGGTGGAAGAGAGCATTCTTCATTCACCCCCCCCCCCACCTACAACTCCTGCCAGCACTGAGACTCAAACCTGTGACCTTCAGGACCTTCGGGAAGATGCCCCGGTTTAAAAAGACACTTGTGAGTTATCTCTCGCTCTCGAGTTATCCCTCAACCCTGGTATTACCCACCAAGCTGCTTAGGACATTTTTCAGCTTTGGTGGGTAAAGCCAGCAGCAGGTCAGGTCGGCGTTTGCTTGCATACCATGTTGGTGTTGCAAGCGTATCAAGCTGACCTGCTTAAAGAGATGGACGTGGGAGAAGATATTGAGTAATGACATTGCAAAGCTGCATCAGGCCACAGATCTTTCACTTTGGGCCATTGAAAGGCATTTGTGGCTGTCCCTGTCCAACATCAAAGAAAAGGACAGGGTCTTTATTATGTATGCCCTGCTAGTGCCTTCTGGTCTGTTCGGCAACGCTGTAAATACAGTCGTCAACAGATTTCATTAGGCCAAGGAAAAAGTGGCAGCATTCCAGCAATTTCTCCCTCGCTGCTCTTATGGGGCTGGTAGGTGGGACCAGCCCCGCCATGTACAAGCTCCTCTCACAGAGAAGTGAACGTCATTAAAACGTCAGGACCTATGAGGTCAGGCCCCTATTGGGAAAGCGGTGTACACATCAGCATATGGTGCCCGTCTCTCCTCAGTGACCTCTGTCTCGTTAACCCTGCCACCCTCGGTGCACAGCGGTCTCCAGCGAGCACAGCTCTAAGCCTCCGCCCAGGAATGTAGGGGTTCTGGAGGCTTGCTATCTACAAGGAGGTCTCTAGAGCAGTTAGATCGACTATTCTCTGCCAGTCCTCCACTTCAGGGCACTGATTTAGTCACTCTAATTACACCAGAGATCAGTCTCGAGAGACTGATTACCTTAGTAGACTGTCTGGCAGCGTGGAAGCTTCTGCAAAATGTATCACAATGGGTCCCGCACACTGTAGAAAGAGGTTACAAAATTCAGTTCAGGACTCATCCGCCGCTATTCAACAGGGTCTTTTCCACTCTGGTGGGCCACGAGCATAGCTTCTGGTCTCTCTATTGAGGTAGTGGAGATCATACTTCACTACAGATCTCCCTCCACGAGGAAATCGTACACTGCTAAGTGGCATCTTTTCTCTTCATGGAGTGCTGAACGTCAGTTTGATTCATTTATTTGTCCTGTTGGTCTAAGCCTGGAATTTCCACAATATCATTTTGCTACAAGGTTATCCCCTCAAGTCATTGGTACATTGTATAAGTCATTACGATAAATGCAAAATGGTTGTTTTAATTATCATAGACTGCCATGTATATTTTCTACACATTTCTATTAGACTTCTTATAAATTTGCAATTAATTGTTTGAGTGATTATTGACTTTCACTAATGAAGAGAATACAGCTACAAAATCTGACAGTAGACTTTCTAATTTTTATTCACGCCTCTGTGCCCATATTTCTTTTTATTTTCTATTTCACAATGACGGTGTAATGTTTTTTTTTTTTTTGACCACAACTAAAAGTGCAACTGTAAATCATATCCAGTCTTTTTCAATCAATATATATATATATATATATATATGGCATAAATAAGAAGTGCAGCCATCTGCATTTCAGTACAGTAAATGTCACCTAAACCGTTGCCATAGTTTACATTAACATTTAGCAGCACTTTTATCCAAAGCGACTTACATTGCATTCATGCTAACAATTTTTCTCCTAACATGTGTTCCCTGGGATTCAAACCCCAACACTTGCGCTTGCTAACACAATGCTCTACCACTTGAGCTACAGGATCATAACAGGTAATACTAACAGAGTGCGTCTTTTGCGCGCTCAAGTTCATTATTTCCAATGTAGGTGCGCGGTATGCACGCTCATAATGGAAGCGACGCGGTTGCGACGCGCACGCAGTGCGACGTGCCCGTTTTTTTCAGGCGCGTCCGCACCACATTGAGTTAAAAACATTTAAACTTTTCAGAGAGCCGCAAGCACAGCCAAGATGAAGGAACAGCTGATCATAGTTGTATATGGATTGCCATTTAAAAAAAAAAAATAGTAGCAGAGCTACTGCAAGCGATTTTTAGAGCTGCAAATCCATTTATCCTTTGCTGAAATTTCCGCGTCTTCATAGAGAGAGCACGTCATGGTTGTTTAGCAAAGGCAGACGCCTCAGGGGCGCAACTGCCCGAGCGCTTTGGAAAGGAGGAGAAAGTGGCGCGCCTAGCGTTTTCCATGCGTTTTTAGGCGCGATATGTTAACGGCCCCTTATACTAACAGCATGACATCTTATTTGTGAACAATGACACAAGGCATTTCATTCTGATGGTACTGATATGTTCTTTGAAAAATACTTAGTTTTGAGAGATGAACTAAAGATTTTGAGCAAGTTGCAGGCTTTTGCAGGAATCCATTGCGTGGTGCTGTTTGTACAAATTGTTTTGACCTGAATATAGGAAGTTTGGGGAACTGAGTTAGAAGTTATGGATTTGTGAACAGTTCAATTTCGCAATCAAGAAAAACTGTAAAAGTATATTTTAAAAAGCTGTACTTGCAGATATTTCTCAACACACATGAGTACACTTTTAAAAAGTGCAGTTTGTATTATATTTTAATAATTAATTAATAATAATTATTAAATAATGAATAATTTTGACATGCTTTAAAGAAGTATGTTTACGAAATTAATAAAGCACTTATGAAGTACTTGATTAGAATATTGAGTGTGTGTCATTCAATATTATATATATATATATATATATATATATATATATATATATATATATTGAATGTATTAAATTTATAATCACAATATGTTGAAATATATGACATTCAGGTTTTAATAGAAATTAAATAGTACTATATTTTACACTTCAGCCATATTCAATAAATAAATAAATAAATAAATAAATAAAATTAAACTCTTACTCATATGGGCCAGAAAATCACATACAGCATTCAATATACATTTAAACTATAGTACACTTCCACTGAATTGCAATTCAAATGCAGTTGCAATGTCCAAAAACATTACAGTGAGTTCACACCTTTATTGGCACTATTGTAGAGAAATGTCTTGGAGCATTTTAGGGTTATTGAGTCTTAAAAATATGCAAAAAATTACCACATAGAAGGACTAAGAGATTTACTGTGACTAAAAGTAGTCACATTTGTATGTACATTTAAATTTAGCAGACGCTTTTAATGCTTTTTAATGCGACTTACAGATGAGGGCAATGGAAGCAATCAGAAACAACAAAAGAGCAATGATATATAAGTGCTATAACAAGTCTCAGTTAGCTTAAATGCAGTACACATAGCAAGGGCTTTTAAATAATATAATTAAAAAAAAAAACCCCGGATATAATAGAAAAAGAATAGAACAAGCTAGTGATAGAGGTCTTTTTATAATTGTATAATGAATGAAAAAAGTACATTTTTGAAGAATACAAAAAGATTAGAAAGGTAGTTTATATATATATATATATATATATATATATATATATATATATATATATATATATATACCCTAATAAATTAAATGTTCCTTTTTTTCTTGTAAATGTATCATGTCCCTTTATCAAGAAAATTATTTATATATTAGGGGTGTAACGGTACGCAAAAATCACGGTTCGGTACGTACCTCGGTTTTAAAGTCACGGTTCGGTTCATTTTCGGTACAGTAAGGGAAAGAAATGCAAACATTTAACTGCAGGTTGTTTATTACTATAAACTTTTTTAACAATTTGTTTACACTTTTTTAAATACTTTTTAATAAAATAAATAATAAAATATAATTTATAATAAAATAAAATGAATAAGAAATAAAATACTGCTGCAAAGTTCTCCACTAAATAAAATACTCTGTCTCAAACCAATATCATATAATAAAATATAATGAAAAATATAAATAAGTAACTATGATTACAGTGCAGCATTACCAATCCCAGCTTGTAGGCCTGCTCATATTTAAAAAATATATATAACTTTTCCAAAGTGTGAAGTGCAGCATCAACAGATTCAGTTTTTAGACCTGCTCAGATTTCGTTATTGCGTTGGACCGATCAGAATTAAGAGCAAAGGTCTGTTTAAATGCCGACGGGAGCTGCGTTTGAATTACAATCGTTTTTTTCCTAGTTGTAGTGATGTTCACACTCGCGTGATGCCTTTTGAAAACCTAAGGCCGGTGACACACTGGCATACTGCACCTGTCAAACATAGTCTATTATGCCGTCAATACTGTTGACGGTATCCTTTATCAGTAGGCTTTATATTTATGCTCAACATGAAGTATAGATATTGTTGTCGTGAAGACAAGATCCTGGTCTGTCGGCGGCCACCCTCTATGTCATCTACAGCAGCAGCAGCGCACCAGCGCCGCGTCAGGAACGATTCTGGTGTGTAAAGACCATAGACTGTAAAAAAAATATGGACGTAGTGTCCGTGACGTCACCCATAGACTCCTCAATAGCGGTTTTGAAGCCTAAAGTGTGCAGAGAGGGCCGTCGCCATCTTGGCAGCGCGTCACCACGTGACTCTCCCGGATAATCGAAAATGGGCAAAAGGGCGGGAGCTGATTACTGAAGCCACGCCCACCTAGTGCGACGGCATTGTCAGCAGCGGCAATCCACCTGCCACTCAAGTGGCCACGCCCTTAATTATGCAGAACTTTAAGGCTTGATATAATTTAAACGGATGAGTTATAAAAAAATGTACCCCCCTCACAGTTATCATGAAGGGCAAAATTAGCTATATAGACCAAAATAATTTTTTGAACCAGGCTGTAAACATGTTTTTTTTGCTGTAAAGTTGGGCATTTTAACATGGGGAGTCTATGGGACTGACTCTCTTCTGCAGCCAGCCTCAAGCGGCCATTCGATGAATTGCAGTTTTAGTCACTTCCTTATTGGCTTCACGAGAGAGAGCGCGAGGTTGCCGCTCGGTAAAGACACAGAAAACCCAAAGCAACTGACACGCAGTAGAAATGCCATGCTCACGGCACACAGCCAGTGTGTCGCCGGCCTCACCCCCAATTTCCACCAAATGCGTAACGGCTCCGCTGCGTGACAGCTCCGTTTTCCGTTGTCCGTCAATACCCACCAGGTCCGTATTTGTTGCGGAACGGCTGCGGTCATGACTGACAGCTGACGTCACGATGCCCCATGTAATCTCACGAATTCTGGTGTGATCGCGCGATATGTAGTTTCTATAAACAGAACTACCAAACCAGGAACAATTTTCCATTCGAAGGAGTACAGGATAGAACTCTTTTCTTTTCTCTTTTCATTTCTTCATCCATCGTGTCAACGGGGTTAAAACTTCAATAAGCCTGTCTCCGCCCATTATGACGTTTTCAAGGTGTAGTGTAGGGAAATATGAGCGCGGTGTATTTTATTTTGAAAATTAAACGGATCTTTTATTTTGTTTCTGGCTGTTCTGTTTTGTCACTCGACTTCCTGTCCTGCGTACTCTGCCCTGTAGTGCTGCGGAGTGCTCTGGCATCCGGCAAAAATAGAAGCTCTGCGTATCTGGTCCGGAGGGCTGCGGATCGCCGGAGTCGGAACGCAGCTGTAACGCATTCAGTGGAAATACACTCATTGACTTTAATGGAAACCTATTGACTCCACCGCCGTGACGGAGCCGTAACGCAGCCGTTACGCATCTGGTGGAAATTGGGGGTTAGAATCAGCTGCAGGGCGGGATTTGTGCTGAACACGGAGACTTCCGCCACTTAATATGTTCGTTTGGAAACACGAAAATGTGCCTATGTTCCGCAAACAAAATATTGCATTCGGTCACTCGGTACACACGTGCACCGAACCGAAAGCCCTGTACCGAAACGGTCCGGTAATTAATTTTTACATTTCAAAGAAGAAAGTCATACAGGTTTTGAAGGTCATGATGGTGAGGAAGTAAACGTCATTTATTATATATATATATATATATATATATATATAATGTATAAATATATTGGTGATTATCTGATATTATCCACTAAAATCCAAAACACAATGCAATTTGTAATGGATTCATGAGGTCTTACCTGAATAACACTGACACAGTAGCTGCCTTGAATTCAGTGTGTTGCTTTCTTTCTTTCTTTTGCTCTCACTCTCTCCTCACCCACCCTCACTGTAATAATGTACAGTTTGATGTTCAATACATTTCGTTTTTATTTTTATTTTTTTTTACACACAGCTCTTTACTTGATTCTGATTATGAAATAACGCTCATGGTTTGTTGATAACTGTAGCAATGTCTTTGAAGTCTACTCAACTTTCACACTGACAAAACGTCTTGGTTTTCATATGTAACCCTGAATCCCTGAGTAGGGAACGAGATGCTGCATCACTTGCTGATGCTATGGGGACACATCCTGCAGAAGCTGGTGTCTGAAGAAAAGAGCCCAGAAGCATTAGACCAGGCTAAGCAACAGCTACAGGACAGCCCAGAGCTTTTAATCTCAAAACTCAGAGTTTCCCATCTCAGTGCAAGTCCACTCAGAGTTCATTCCTGTGTATCTTAATATTTAAGACTACAGTATACTCTCATGCACATTATTTTCTATTCTACATTTAATTCTATAGTATACATCTTTTTTATATGTTATTCTTATATTTTTTATTGTTTACTTTTATTTCTGTATATTTCTATATATTTATGTTTATTTTCATCTGTGTTGTATTATTTAATATTTGCACTGTCCATGGTGTATGTGACGAATAAAAATCTTGAATCATGGGTTCAAGTTTAAACTCAGAGTTGGATGAACCTTCTTATTGAAACAGACCCCTTCTGTAAACGACCACTCTCTCCAAACCAGGCTTATTGGAAATACGTGCCTCTACGTACATACATTTCTGCAACACTGTAGTTATGAACCTTACTGTACGTTTCACAGCTGTTTCATAGTGAAACATCCAGTGTTGCTAAAACTCATGTTTAATACATGGCTGTGGAAAATTTTTATTACATTGGTACAGGCACGCATTGCTGCATTTTTATTACGCTGCTTGAAGAACGTATTTTGGCTGTTTAGAATTCAAATATCTGGTGAGAGTTGCAAAAGATCAATGCTCTGTCATGTTACAAATATCCCCTACACCAAACCTAAACCTACTCGAAAGTGTTAACAAATGCAAAAGTAATATAAAAACACATACCCTGATGAAGCCGTGGTATTTTAACTTTGGAGTTGAGCTGTTTGTTGAACCATAGTTTCCCAGGGTTTGTGCTGGAGCTCTTTATCACCTAAGTACAACGCCGTATTGCGTGAGCTACAGTACCAACTAAACCTACTGAATTAGAAAACTCATGCATAAGAAGTTGTATTTGCAATGACAACATTCAAAAATATCAGTTTTCAAATCGCACAGGATGTTAAAATAGTTTTGAAGTCATAAGATAACATCCTGCAAGTGTTAAAATTAGCCTTTATCAATCAACAATCTGTCCCTGTGGGACAGGGACTTTTTTTAAAAGGAATAAAAGTTGTCAAAGTTTTACTGCCTCTAGTGTTCATTTCAAATGGAAACCTTTTTTGAGGTTTTTTTGTTTTTTTGTTTTTTCAGTTCTGTTCAGCAGAAATGTATGTAGAGACACATTTCCAAAGAGCATAGGTTGATTCTCTCTTTCTTGTTTTTCTATGATTTGTAGTTAAAAAAAATATATATATTATATATATATATTACAAGTGTAATAAAAAAACAAACAGTTTAAAAAAACTTGGATTGCGAGCTTTTAGCAGGCTACAGATTGTGTCAGGAATAAATCCATTTCGACGTCAAACCAATTCAACATCTGTCTCTCGCCTGATCTTATGTTAATTCCCATTTCAGTGCAGTGTGAGAAGAGAGGGGATCAGATGACTTTAAAAACCTAAACTGAAACCACAGTCAGAGCTCAGATATGAGAGATGAGATCAAAACACCAGAAAAACCAACAACCAGAAACCAGCGGAAGAAAAACAAGAGGAAACAGCAAAAAACACAGACAGAACGAGAGAAGAAATCAACCAAGATTGGAAACATTCTTATGCCTTGAGTAGAGCGCTGTAGAAATCTCCTGAATATATCTAGGTAAGAGACATTTGTTGCTTATATTTTTCAGTTTAATTCATTAAACATGAACTGACATATAATACATACTAGAATATCTGAATACTTTTAGCCTGATGATATGGAGTTGTTGTATGTTTAGATGACATTAGGATATCAGGAAGTTGCTCAGCATTTATAAAGCACAGATAGACAATGTTCGCACAATTACACACTTACAGAAGTCAACATTTTAAGTGGATCAAGTTTGTCAAGACAAGAACTGGTATTGTTTTGGTTTTAGGACGACTTTGATTTCAGGTTTTGATCCACTTTAAATGTTGACTACTATATTTAATGTAATCACTGACACAATCAACACAAGAACAATAAGTGCAGGATACATAGAATGCAAAAAATATATATATAAATACTAATGATACAGAGAAAAACAAGTATGTAGAAAATTAAAAAGAGAAAACAGAAGCAGTACACAGTGGAGATTTCACTGAGAGAATTCCCTTTAGCGCCACCAGCTGGTTTAAGAGGAGACCACAGTCTCTTGAAGATTACCATAAACCTAAAAAAACCCAACATGACCAATTTGTACACAAGATCTCATCGATGAAAAGTCTTAACAGTATGTTGGGACTCAAGAGAAGCTCAACAAAGTCAGTGAGGAGGAGGAGGAGGAGGAGGAGGAGGATGAAGACCAGAGGTGGGTAGTAACGAGTTATATTTACTTCGTTACATTTACTTGAGTAATTTTTTGGGGTAACTAATACTTTTCGGAGTATATTTAAAGATGGGTACTTTATACTCTTACTTGAGTAAATTTTTGGGGAAAAATCTGTACTTTTACTTCGTTACTGTGGGCGACGCTCCTCTCGTTACTTTATCTTAATGCAATAAATATTATAAATGCTTCAGTTTATTCCAAACGCGCCGTCTACTTTTCTCTGGGCAAAGAGCGATGCCCATTCGCGAATGATTCATTCTTTTGAGTCAATTCTGTTCAAAGGCTTGATCAAACCAATTGGCAAACGAGTGAATTGGTTCATGAATCAGTTTGAATGAGTCGTTCAGTTCCCTGCCGCACGCGCTGAGGGTCTGAAGCAGTTCACTCAGAGTTGTAACGTTTAAGAACAGAAAGAGCGTTGAAAACATGGCTGGAACTGCACTGAATTGAAAGCAAATCTGCAAAGGTTATTATTTGCTAGCGATGGAGATCCTTATTAGATGAACACCGCGTGTGCTGTCTACTGTTTAACAGGTAATAACTTGGGCTACATTCGATTACAGTACACGATACCACTGTGACATTAGTTTGTTGTACGTGTGTGGCTTATAACAGAGGGGAGTCAAGTTGAATGCAGCTTCCAAAAGACAAAAAATAGCCGAAATTAAAATTTTATTAATTTTAATACAATATCACCTGTGCGAGTAGGCTACGTTCAGCAAGTCATAACATCAGCTGCTAAACTCAGATCTGTGATCGCTGGCTGGCGCTGAGCCAGAGATAGATGTGTTTTACAGCACTGTGTATTATAACCAATCACACATGATTCTTTTGGGCTTATTAAAGCATTGGCCAATCAGAGGCGTTCCGATGAGTCATCGCTAAAATGCCGGTGCTTCCTTCACTCGCTCGCTGACTGAATAACTCTTTCTGGCGAATTCTCTCGTCAGAAACAACAAAGTGCAGATGTGTGTACGAATCTTTAATTAAGATATTGATTTTACAGTGTTAACAGTTTCAGTGATTTTAATGGGAGTTTCTGAGAGTGATTGAAATCTAGACTGTCAGTGAAAATTATCTTTAATAATGTAAATGTTATTTGCTCTCTTTCTGAACAATGAAAGATTAGTAGCAATATTTATATCACATTAACTTTCAATGTTAAATTCACATTTAATATAAAGTCAGTCATATTAAAAATATGTTATGGCATGACACCTATATCTGTTACTTAAGTAAACAGACTGGGTTTTATAATAAATTACATAAATTGGAGTAAAAGCTGATGAAATATATACATTTATACACACACACATACATTACATACATTTTATCTATATATCTAAATAAAAATAGGCTCAGTATATATGACCCAAAGTAACTAGTAACTAACTACTTGAGTAGATTTTTTATCCGATACTCTTTTACTCTTACTCAAGTAACTATTCAAGACTAGTACTTTTACTTTTACTTGAGTAAATATTTCTAGAAGTACTTTTACTTTTACTTGAGTACAGTTTTTGGGTACTCTACCCACCTCTGATGAAGACTGAAATACAGTGTCCATTCTTTCTGTGATTAATTAGATCTCTGACAGACCAAACAAGAGCTGGTAGCCCTGCACACACACTAATGGGGATGAAGATGGACAATCTGACCTTCATCTCCAGCTGTTCAGTACCTTTTCTCAAAAACTTTGATTGATGAGGGTTATAAAAGTCATCTGTTTAGACCCCCATTTCTGTACAGCCCCACTTAACTTAGAAAAGTTAAATAAAAGAAAAAGAAGCATGTATTTACACTGAACTGAAAGAAAATGCATCAGACGCAGTCGTTAAACACCAGCACAAGATACTTGTCAAAAGCTATGTTGTACTCTACCATTAACTACATTTTTAAAAATCTAGACTTTGTTACTGACAGAAAGTTAAAGAAAATTTTAGGTTTCTGAGAAATTTGGTTACGCTGGGCGGAGCATACATTAATATTCATGAGTTTCCTGTTTCGCGTTAAAGTGACTCTGAAAATATTGGTTTGTTGTCACCGGATCACAAAAACTGTTCAACAATGTAGGTTAATTACATTTCAGCTTTGAATGAAGATAAGCAAACGTACACTGTTATCCCTGAAATTGTTTTAATTCAAACTACTTAGGTACAATAAACATAAACTCCAAAATGTTTGCACAATTACTACGTTTTAAGTTTGTTGTACGATTTGCATGATACTTTTCATTCTATTAAATTGTTTAAATTGAATGTACTTAGCTTATTTTAGTCTGTTTTCAATGCAATGCAATACAAGGAAGATGCTCTTTGAACTGATGTCAGACATGGATGCAATGCGCATTTTCATCAGTGTTTGCTGGTGAGTAGGACTTTACATTTTGGTCTGAAACAGCGAATACATACGGCGGTTTGCCATATTAGAAATGCTTAACATGGCTTAAATAAAGCGCAAATTTATCATTAACCTTTTAGAAGTTTTTGCATTTCTTTGTGAGTGAAGTATTAAACAAAATAGCTTAAAATGAAATTTGACTGCCCGCAAGAAATACTTGCTCATGTAACGTCAGTTGTCTTAAAGAAATGCAACCTCGTGCTCATCAGTGTGGTGTTAGCTAGTACATTTCAGTTAATGCTAGTCTTTTGTATCATGACATACTAAATGAATAAATGGATAGCTAGATAGTACTGTACTTTATTTTGGATATCGATTTTGTAGATAACAGATCAAAGGGTATACTTTTTTTCTTGTTATCTTGTCATGTAAAAAGCAAATCATTTTTTTTTTTTTACACTGCAGATTCAAGTTCAAAGCAAAGCTAATCAAGATGATCTGGAAATGTAAGTATTGCATATTTGCTTGTGACAAAAGGGGATACTTGTTAAAACATTACAGACTTAAACATGGGAGCTATTCAAGAAGCCTGCCTTTTCCATGCTTATATCAAGAATGTTTATGTAGTTTTAAGTCTTTCAATAGCCTTAAAATACACTTATCCCGTTTTCATACAGCAACTGAAAAACAACAATCGGAGGGAAAATTTGAAGCTAGGTTTCGCTGTCAACTTTGTGATTTTCTTGAACCCTGTCAGATTGCTGAATATTTTGCCCACCTTCGGCGTAGACATCTCAAAGACCATCAAAAAGTTCAATGTCCATTTCAAGGCTGTAGCTTTGAAAGCAGTTTATATTCCACGTTCAGTGCACACAAAGTAAGCATCACCAAGATCAAAATGAGAGAATGTTTAAATCAGAGTTAATAGTGAGAATAGAGAGTAATGAGAATGAAACTGATGACAGTGTAATTGACACTAAGGAATGTGCTGTGCAGAAGATGCTTCCAGGTGAATTTGTCCAAGATGATTTCAAAGCAGAAGCAAGCGAAACACAATCTCAAGATTTAGGAGAACAATTGGAACATAATTTAGCAGCCCTTTTTTAAAAAAATGCAAACCATCCTTCATATGCCAGAGAACTCTGTTCAGGAAGTAATTCAACAGCTTTGCCAAACAGTTCAGTTGTCCCTTCCACTTTTGCAAAATAATGTGAAGGCTGTTCTTCAGAAACACTTTGGAGATGTAGATGAGTCAGTTTTGAATGAGGTGGTTGAGACAGTGGCAGAGACTGAAATATTGTCCAAATCATATGAAAAAAATGGATGTCTTGCAACTAGTAAAAGGAGAGCATCATATGTAATGCACAACTTTCCTCTGGTAATGCCTATAGAGTTTGTTGTTGAGAAAGGAAGAAAAACAGTAGCATATGTTCCCCTCTTACAGATGCTACAAAAACTGTTAAACAAGAAAGACATTTTGGATAAGGCCGTGTCAAAACAAGAACATAAACTACATGAATATAGGACATGTAGTGATGGCTCAAACTTTAGAGAGAATGCACTTCTTAGTTGTGATGAATTCACAATCGCTCTGGGTCTGTACATTGATGATTTCGAAGTGGCTAACCCTTTAGGAACATCTAAAAGAAAACATAAGATGTGTGCACTTTATTGGGTTATTGCAAACTTGCATGGAAAATACAGATCCACACTAAACTCAATTCAGCTTGCTCTTCTGTGCAACACTGAAACAGTTAAAGAGTGTGGTTATGAAAGAGTTCTGTACCCACTTCTTTGTGATTTAACCACTCTCGAACAGCATGGGGTCTACATTGAGCATCTTGGTAGAAGTGTTAAAGGGACAGTACTCTTTTTGTCAGCAGATAACCTCGGTGCCCATTCTCTTGCAGGGTTTTATGAAAGCTTCATTGTGGACAAGTTTTGCAGATTTAGCATGGCATCCAGGATTGACACACAACACCAAGAGGTAAGATCTGGCGCCTTTCAACTCCGAAAGAGAGATAAACACAACAGGCATGTGCAAGAAACATTGCAGGATCCAAATTCAGGTAGAAACACAGGTGTGAGTAGACCTTGCCCACTCACAACAAATTTTGAGCATTTTCATGTCGTTGGTGGTTATCCCCCTGACATATTACATGATGTCTTTGAGGGAATAGTCCCAATGGAGTTGTCTCTTTGCCTCAAAGACCTGATGGCAAAGAAATGCATCACCTTAGATGTGTTGAATGAAGCTATCAGATCATTTCCTTATACATTTGCTGACAAAACTGATCAGCCTCAGCTGATTTCAAAGGGCTTCTCAACCAAGGGCACAATTGGGGGAAATGGCCATGAGAACTGGTGTCTAATTAGGCTTCTTCCTCTGCTTATTGGCCATAACATTCCTGAGGGTGACAACACATGGGACATACTCATGCTCCTCAAGGACATTGTTGCATTAGTTGTGGCACCTCAGTTTAATGAAGAATATTTATACATCCTTGACTACAAAGTAGCAGAGCATAGGGACCTTCTGCAGTCAACCTTCCCTGACTTTACATTGCGACCAAAACACCACTACATTGAACACTATGCTGAACTGATTCGGGTACATGGTCCACTTACTGAAGTCTGGACAATGCTTTTGAAGGAAAACATAAGTTTTTCAAAAAGGTTATACGTGATGCCCATAACTTCAAGAATGTTGCCATGACACTTACACTGAAACACCAGAGGGCTCTTAGCCATCAGCTAGACTGCAGTTCTTTTTTTCAAGCTGGACGTGGAAATGGTTAAGGTTACACCAGTGTTAGTTACCACCTTTCCAGAGAAGATTCAAAGAGCACTTGGTCAAAAACTCCCTCATGCTCAAGCACTTCTTGTTGCACCATCTGTCTGCATTAATGGGACTGGTTATAAGACAGACATGATACTTTCAGCTGCATCATGTTCAGGGCTACCTGATTTTAAGCAAATTACTCACATTGTTGCAGTGAATACAGAGGTACTTTTTGTGTGCAAAATGATGACATCATGGTATTTTGAGCACCTTCGTTCTTTTGAGATTTGCTGCCCAGATGTGCCATCTTTTTGCATACTTTAACTTAAAGACCTGAATGATATTCTCCCACTTTCAGCCTATAGTGTACATGGTAAACTGATGGTGACATTGAAGCATTTTATTCTTTGCTAAATTAGGGAAGTCGTGGCCTAATGGTTAGAGATTCGGACTCCCAATCAAAAGGTTGTGAGTTCGAGTCCCGGGCCGGCAGGAATTGTGGGTGGGGGGAGTGCATGTACAGTTCTCTCTCCACCTTCAATACCACGACTTAGGTGCCCTTGAGCAAGACATCGAACCCCCAACTGCTCCCCGGGCGCCGCAGCATAAATGGCTGCCCACTGCTCTGGGTGTGTGCTCACAGTGTGTGTGTGTGTTCACTGCTCTGTGTGTGTGCATTTCGGATGGGTTAAATGCAGAGCACAAATTCTGAGTATGGGTCACCATACTTGGCTGAATGTCACTTCACTTTTCACTTTCATTAACTCTCTTGTGTACTTTACTTCCAGATGGCTTCTAAAGAAACCATGACTTTGCGAGTTATTCTTATGGAAGCTGATATCAGAAAAGTGAAGCTGACATCAAAGCCAGGCTCAGTTGAAGAATTAATTAATTGCTTAAAAAACACTCTGAGACTGGACTACAATTTTACTTTACAGTTTCAAGATCCCGAGTTTGATAATGAACTTTGCAATCTGACAGTTTTGTCAGAGCTCCCTCAGAAGCCTACTGTGAAGATCATACCCGTGATTGCATTAGTGCCCCTCTCTTCAGGTGAAATGGAGACATCAAGTGATATGTTGAGTGAGCAAATTTGATCTACTTGAAAGATGGAACGCACCTAACAGTGACAAATGAATTGAAACATGACATTCTTCAGAAACTTGCAGAGACCATATATTCCTTCAAAGCATACCCAACTACTGAGGATCTACGAGCTGTTGCAAAGGCACTGGTCAGTAATCACCCCTGCCTTCAAGAACCAGGATTGCCTTCTGGATACTGTGGATGGACAAACAGTTTGAAAGACAAAATGGGAAATTACCGATCCAAAATGAGGAGCCTTGGACACACAGACGTCATGGTTAATGCTGGGAAAAGCGGAAGATACTCTATGAGCAGTGATCCACCTAACAAGAACATCAAGAAGCCGAGGAAAGGGGAGGTCAACTACTTACCAGACCTCCCAGATGGGCAGGATGCTTTCAGTCTTGAAATGCTCAGACAGCAATCGGTGGATGAAATGAAGAGAAAAAACCCTGATGCCATCTTTATTAATCAGAAGATGGCCATGACTCTGTCCTTGAGGAGAAAGGATGTTGTGATCAACAAGCCTCCTGTAAGCCAAATACTTCAACGTTGGCCAGCACTTTTTAGAGAAAGTCAGGTAAAGGGAAATGCCTATGTTTGCAACATTTGTACTGAAATGAGTATTGCTAAACACGATGGTTAGATATTAATTTGAAATGTCTTAATTTTTGACAGTTATCGTAACAAATGCTTTTTTCCTTTACTATTTCAGGTGTATCAAGAATTCAACCATGTGGTTGGGAAGAACCTTACGCAATAATTTTATGGGTCTCTTGATCGTCACTGTCCTCAACTGATTCAGATCTTCAGGTCAAAGAGAGGTCTCACCGGGCAGATTTTGAGTGATCTTCTGCAACAAGCCAAGGTTTGTACATTTAAGTTGATGCCATTGTTTGCTTAATTTTAAAATGCAGTCTGATATGATTATTTTTACAAGAATGAAAATTCTGTCATTAATTACTCACCTTCATGCCGTTCCACACCTGTAAGACCTTCGTTCATCTTCAGATCACAAATTAAGATATTTTTTGATATTGTTCCATAGACCGCAATTTAACCTCCACTTTCAAGGTCCAGGAAGATAGTAAAGAAATCGTTAAAATAGTCATATTAACTATATTAGTTTAACCTTAAAAGATTAGTTCACTTCTGAATGAATTTTTTCTTATAATTTACTCACCCCCATGTCATCCAAGATATTCATGTCTTGCTTTCTTCACTCGGAAAGAAATTAAGATTTTTGATTAAAACATTCTAGGGTTTTCTCCTTTATAGTGGATTTCAATTGGCCCCAAACGGTTGAAGGTCAGAATTAGAGTTTCAGTGCAGCTTCAAAGGGCTGTAAACGATACCAGATGAGGGATAAGGGACTTATCTAGAGAAATGGTTGGTAATTTTCTTTAAAAATAAAACAACTGTGTATACTTTATAAACACAAATTTATATGATCACCTTCCAATTACTTCCATCTTCCGTATTCTGCAAAAAGCTTTGCTGTATGTCCTACACAAAAAACGGAACTGGCGCCACGTTCGTTCCATAAGTTGAATAGGGAAGGCATAGGACATAGGGCGTAAGCTTTTAATATAAGACGGAAGCACTTGCAAGGCGATCATTTGTTTATAAAGCATGTACATTTGTATTTTTAAGAAAATGACCAATCCTTTCTCTATATAAGATCCTTATTCCTCGTTTGGTATTGTTTACAGCCCTTTGAATCTGCACTGAAACTGTAATTCTGACCTTCAACCGTTTGGGGGCCATTGAAATCCAATATAAGGAGGAAAGTCCTGGAATGTTTTCATCAAAAACCTTCATTTCTTTTCGACTGAAGAAAGAAAGACATGAACATCTTGGATGACACGGGGGTGAGTAAATTATCAGGACATTTTTATTTGAAAGTGGATTAATTCTTTCATATTATGAAGCGACGAAAATACTTTTGTGCACAAAAATAACAACTTTATTTAACAAAATTCTCTCTTTTGTGTCATTCTCTTATAATGTTTACATCCAGTGGTTCCAGGTTCTATATCAATAATTAGTCGACATTCTAATGTAGAACCTGGAAGCTCTGAATGAAAACAGTGTATGAGAATGAAACAGAAGAGAGAATTTTATTTAATAAAGTTTAATAAAGTTGTTATTTTAGTTTTTGTGCACAAAAAGTATTCTTGTCTCTTCATAACATTAAGGTTAAACCACTGCAGGCACTTCAACTGTTTTAACAATGTTTTAAGTACCTTTCTGGACCTTGAAATTGCTAGTTAAATTGCTATTTATGGACAAGTCAGATACCTCTCAGATTTCATAAAAAATATCTTGTGTTCTGAAGATGAACAAAGGTCTTACAGGTGTGGAACAAAATAAGGGTGAGTAATTAATGAAAGGGGGTAATTGGGGTAAACCAACCCTTTAAGACTGTTAAGTAACAGTGAAAATTATGATTAATAGTAATTGCCTTCTTTTCATGTTGACAAATGATACAATGTTTTTTCTGCAACCACCATTCCTCAGACCTCTGATCTCGTTGACATGCGATGTGTTGCCATGAGAGGGCTTCCAGTACTTCTTGGTGATGACCCAACTGAGTTCTTCAAAGAATGCTTTGTAAGTATTATTAATGCATTTTTACTGTCATGGGTTTATTATAATATTTTCAGCTGGAGATATGTAAACCTTACTGTGCATTTATGTTAGTAAGAACAATAAAAAAACACCAAAAACAAAGTTATATTTTACATAAATGTTGAATGAAATGAGTGAGGAGGATGTTTTAATATTAAATCATTCAGGAGAAATTTATATTCATGTCATTACACCTTTGAAACTCTAAAATACAATCAAGGTCATCATAACGTCTCATCTCATAACGTTTTATTTTAATCAGTAATTCATGTCATATGCTTGCATACAACTAAACAAAAAATAATGTCCAATAAAATTAATATCTCGGAAAAAAACTGTACACTGCTAAAAATGTATTTTAATAATCTTCAATCTCTTGTCCAGGCTTCTGATGATGGAGACTCATACCAACATGTGCCAGTTGGAATCCTCAGCTTAGAAAATGAAGATGTGGCTCTGCAACCCATCCATCTCCACCCATCCTCGTTGGGAATCTTCTTGGAGGGGAAAGTTGTAATGGACAATTTAGACAACATACCCCAGGCCATGTGTCTTCTTTTTGGTTTAACTTAAACACTGCACCTAGACTACCCAAAGTGCATGGGCAACACCTTTGTTTTCATCTAGCAAGTTTTGCCAGGTTTAGGCAAGAAGGAGTTGAAGGGCAAGATTCTGTCTGTTACAAATCAGCTTACCATGTAAACAGGTACAGTAAATGCATGTTTCTTCTGGTTCTTTCAGAATCTTTAGATGAAAAACTTTCCCTTTCATTGAACTATGCTTAGGGTTGGACAAATGTTCATGATGCTTATTAATACAGTGTAACAACACTGTGCTTGTTAAATATTTGGAAAAGTTTTAAAATACTGTTTTAAAGATTTACAAATTGGGAAATTGGTACTTAAGATATTTCATTGTTTTTGTCAGTCTTTGAAAACTGATTTTTATAAGTGAATTCAAATAAATTGTAAGTTCAAATAAATGATTGTTATCCTTTGTCCTTATTTGTAATGCAGGTGGATCTTTATTAAATCATTTAAAAAATAGCTATATTTAAATTAAAGTTTTGGGTTCTGTCACTCACAACATTCATCCAGATTGTAGGTTTCATATATGTTTTCTGTGCATAACTGTAAGTCTTTTCAAGGTTGATTGAACTTAAAAAATTTATTGAAACTCGTTGCCCTAAAAAAGTTAAATCAACCTGTAAGGACTAACCGTGTAGAATATATTTGCTCGTTTGTGCACTAAATGTTATTAGTTGTTTGCTGTTTTAAAAGTTTACTCAACGATTACAGCCACTGATTTGCCAGAGGTAGCCTATCGTTAGAATACGCTACAAGTAAATGGGCCAGCAGCTGTTAAATATTTTCTCATATTGCTCTGTTTTGCTATTAAAATAATGTAATTTGATAAGTATGTCATTTGAAGTTGTGTAGCATATAAAATGTAAAGTGAGAAATGATGAACGATATAAAGACTCTTACGTAGTAACATCTATTTAACTTTTTTGTTTCTCCTTAAAAAAGGTGTTACATGGAAGTGCATGACAGCCTACAGTTCATGTGGAGAAGCTGTTTGTTTTTTTATCTGATGCAGGGGATGGTGGATGATGACCAACAGAGTGTGCACTTTATCAGTGTAATAGTTAAACAAACCATATGCCAAAGGAAATTTTGTATTGCCTACTATTTGATACAAATGTTGTATTATTTAACCAGTTTAAAAATGTTACATTTTGTTCCTGAAATCCACACTTTTGGAATCAAGATAATCAAAGGTAATTGAACCAAGCACAACCTAATAAAACAAGTTTCGTGTTGGTGGATATTCTACTAAAATAAAAAAAACATGTGGGTCATTCTTGAATGGCTTATTCTGCAGTGGGTTTGAACAATCAGGTCCCACTTATTTGGAAGCATGTTTCTTCTCCCAACATTTAGACTGATTTCATTTAGTTTATTCATGGTGTATAAATCTATGTTTGTTATTTCTTGTTCATATAGTAATTTACTTAAACGTAATGTATTTAATAATTTACTTACAACAGAAATCATATAATGTGCTTGCTTGTGTTGATGAGTAGGCCTATCCCTAAACACATAAACAAAGTTGTTACCTGTCACCTGTTTATTTATTTTTTTCAAAACATGACCATGTACATTATATTTAAATCATGTGTAGTAAATGTCATTTATGTAATGCCTTCACCACATCAGTTAATAAAACTTTTAACACAGAATCAGTTGAAGTCTTCATTCAGTAAAAGCAATCTACTTTTATCTTTGAAATAGAAATGTAAAAATTACTGTATGGTTTGATTTAGCCATGTGATTTAGACAAACAGTTTGTTATACATTTATAGAAAATAAGCAAAACATTGTTAAAGTACTGCAAGGTTGTGGATTTCAAAACTTGACCAATACACATTTGCGTTAAAATGATTTTCATTTGAATCTTAAATTCATCTCAAAGTGCACATTCATCTCAAAAAGACATTTTTACACATTTTTTTAATCTTCTAAATGTATCAGTTTTGGGCAAAAAAATAAATAAAAATAAAAATTATGTATATATATATATATAAATAATGGAGAGCTTAGGAATGTTTATATTCCAGCTCATGTGTATATTAAAAAAAATGTATTCAACATTCAGCTTTCGCTTTGTTATAAAAAACTTTTTTAGAATGATTGAGCAAACGATTAAGAATGACACAGAATAATCATAATACAATTTATTATGGCACAACAGAAACATTTTGGCAAAGTTATCAAATGACACATTTTAAGGACTCTTATTTATGTAAAATAAGAATATTATAAAAATGCTTAATTGTTGTAGGCTCATTTGGAGCATAGTCTAACTCAGGTAAATCATTACAGCAATCACTAACCATGACACAATTTATAAATTATTTTCCATATTAACAATAGTAATAAAAACAATACACTAAGCATAATGTCATTCTACGCTAAATAATACCTTTTTGAATATTGTTTATGTTTCAGTGACAACACACTTATATTTTCAGAGTCGCTTCAACACGAAACAGGAAACTCATGAATAATCATGTGTGCTCCGCCCTGTGACACCAAATATCTCAGAAACCGAAAATTTCAGAACACCGTTTATTTGCGCATTGTATTAAGGACCCCCCCTCAACAAGGGGAACTAATGATTATTACTAATGGGTACCTGACATCATGGGGGCTTAAAGCAGGAGAATTTCCAGTAGGAAAAGTTCTCAGAGAGGTGCACCAGCCATATAATGAACTGCGTCACCAGGTAGCATAATCATAATCATAATAATAATAAGCTAGTAATATTAGTGAACAATTACATGATTCTTAAAATTTGCAACCTGCTTGTTTTAGGGAGCCCGTAATCATTTCGGTTACATATGGTAACCCTCGTTCCCCGATGAGGAACGCAGACGTGAGTCAGAAGTGATTCCTATTTACTTTGAGTGAAATAAAATGAGCCAATGCATATTGGCATGCGACAATTGCACCAGCTACTGTGCATTGCAGCGCGAGTATATAACAAGCAGCAGGTGCATTCGCATACCCTATTTACTTCAAGTGAAATAAAATGAGCCAATGCATATTGGCATGCTACAATTGCACCAGCTGCTCTGCATCGCAGCGCAAGTATATAACAAGCAGCAGGTGCATTCACATACCTGTTTTTCCGCTGAGGAGCCAGACCAATGACCCGGCCGTACAGAGGAAGCTCAGCAACTGTGGCGTGGGGATTCACGTCTCCGTTCCCTCCACGGGGAACGTGGGTTACCATACATAACCGAGACGTTCCCGTTCGTCAGATCACTACAACATGAGTCAGAAGTGATTCTGACGAATGGGGATATCTACCAAAACGCAGCGGCTGCTAGCCCTTCCAGCGCTCTGCTTGAGCCTCCTGGCCTGACCCGAGTGTGGGGGAGAAGTAGGGGCTCTAAGCAGAGAAGGTCAGTCACCGCTGTTCCTCAAGACCCACTCAGTGTGACATCGGATAACACTGGGAAAGCGTACCCTTGGGAAAGGGAATGCTGCGGAAGCCACGTCCTACCCTGGAGAGAGGCACGGTTGCACAGTGATGGTTACACATAAGGACTAGCCAAACAGGGTAGTACAACATATGACAATCTCTGGGGTAGTTCCAGCCTAGTTACAGGGGGGAAAGAACACAAGCAGAGACGACAGAGCAGCTCCGTCCAGGGAAAGACAGGGGCTCAACCGTCAGAGGAGCTGATCGTGGAAGAATACACATACAGGGTCGCCGTAGGGTCCGCTACATATGGACACCCAGCCTAACACAGGTTCCACAACGCATACGAGTGTAGGCCTGGCATCAGACGGTCCGCCACGTCTGACTGCTGCAGGGGTGACAGAGTAACTCCCAGGGTTAGCCATACTGGGGAACACTACTGGAGCAATGGATGCACATATTCAGCCCAAGGGGGTGGGAGTGGCATCGCAAGTCGACACTAAGAACGGATCACTCGCACTACTGGCCACGGGGGGCGAGTATACGGGAAGATACCGGCTCTACACGGAGGCTATAGAATCTAGCGAACGTGTTAGGTATCGCCCAGCCCGCAGCTGTCAGCGAGGCACCTTGCGCCAGTGCCCAGGAGAAAGCAACACTTCTAGTTGAGTGTGCTCACAACCCGAACGGGCAAGGCACACCTTGGACTTCGTAGGCCAAGGTGATGGCATCCACTATCCAGTGGGCCATCCTCTGCTTGGAGACAGCCTTTCCCTTCTGCTGGCCTCCTTAACAGACGAAAAGCTGTTCTGAGGTCCTGAAGCTTTGCGTTCTGTTCACGTAAACCCGCAAAGAGTGGACAGGACAGAGAAAAGCTAGGGCTGGATCCGCCTCTTCCGAAGGCAGCGCTTGCAGGTTCACTACCTGGTCCCTGAACGGAGTGGTAGGAACCTTGAGCACATATCCAAGCCGGGGTCTCAGGACAACACGAGAGTTGGCCAGCCCGAATTCCAGGCACAATTCGTTGACCGAAAATGCTTGCAGGTCCCCTACCCTCTTGATGGAAGCCAGAGCAGTCAGGAACCCCGTCTTTAGTGACAGGAACTCAACAGTGTTTTTTTTTTCTTTTGAACAGGGACACTGTAAAATATACATTAACCTTAAAAAGGAGAGATGCATTATACCAGGTTGTAGCATTTATGCTAATTTTGCACCTTTAGTCCCTGGGCAGGCTAATACACTCTCACATACACATAAATTAATACACAAAAAAAAAACATTATGTGAACCTGTTTGCTTTAGAAGAAGCCACTTTTTGGCCCAATGTGAAAAAGTGTTAAAATGTTCACATGTGGTCAACTCTGTTGGCAACTTATTCCACTGTCTAATGGCCACAATTGAGAAAGCTGAGCTGCCAAATGCTGTTTTACACTGAGGAATCCTACACTTGCCCCGAACAGTCGACCGAGTGGCCATAGATGTAATTTCTGAACTCAGTGAAATGAACTTTTTTAATGGAGGAGCTGCAGTACCATTTATTCTCTTGAACAAAAGACAGAGATTAGAATATACGATTATGTTTTCAAAACTTAATATACTATGTTTTTTAAGAATATGACAGTGATGAAATAGCCGTGATTTCTTGTCATGAACCTTAAGAGAAGTTTTATATAATGATTCCAGTGGCCTTAATGCTGCTTTACATGCCTGTGGCCAACTCGTCATGCAGTAACGAAAGTGCAGAATTATCATTGCATTTAGATATAAATTAGATGCATCTATAGTCAGAGAGTTCCTAATATATCTAAAATGTGCTATGTTAATTTTCAACGTGTTGGTTATTTTTTAATATGTTTTCTTTAATTTAAATTTGGGTCAAGAATGACTCCTCTTTGAGTGGCGCCGATACAGGATGGCTGCCTCCGTGACGTGCTCTGCAGTTGTTTTTGTGTTTTTGTTAGTTTGTCCTGTCTTTAGTTATATTCATGCAATCAGTTTCACCAGGGACGAATTGCTGGATATTCGGCTACACACATCTCCCGATATTTCACCGGTTTTCGACTATTCTGATGTTTTGCTAGACATTCTTGTCGGCGGAGCGGCTGCGCTGATCACACGCTTCAAGAGGACGCGCAGGCGTGGAAAGCGAGCGGGAGCGCTCGTGAGACTCAGAAAACGCAGATTTCGAACGCCGTTGCCTAGCATCCATCTGGCAAATCTCCGCTCTCTTCCCAACAAAACGGACGAACTGCTTCTGCTCTCTCGGACAAATAAAGATTTCTCTCACTCTGCTGCTCTGTGTTTCACGGAAACTTGGCTGAATGACACCATACCGGACAGCGCGCTCCATCTGCCGGACTTTCAGCTGTTTAGAGCGGATCGCGATGCAGAATCAACGGGGAAATCGCGCGGCGGCGGGACATGCTTTTACATCAATGAACGGTGGTGTACAGATGTAACTGTGTTAAAGAAGACGTGCTGCTCAAATCTCGAAACGCTCTTCATTAACTGCAAGCCGTTCTATTCGCCGCGGGAGTTTCACTCGCTCATTCTGGTGAGTGTTTACATCCCTCCTCAAGCGCACGTGAGCTCAGCTTTACAGGAACTCGCTGAGCACATCACAGAGATAGAACAACAACACCCAGACTCTGTTTTAATCATTCTTGGGGACTTTAATAAAGCCAATCTCTCCCGTGAACTGCCAAAATACAGACAGCATGTTACTTGTCCCACAAGAGACAGTAATATATTGGATCACTGTTACACAACAATAAAGGATGCATTTCACTCTGTTCCACGAGCAGATTTGGGACGTTCTGATCACCTTCTGGTTCATCTTATACCGACCTACAGGCAGAAACTAAAATCAGCTAAACCTGTATTAAGGACTGTAAAAAGATGGACTAATGAAGCAGAGCAGGATTTACAATCTTGTTTTGACCTCACTGATTGGAGTGTTTTTGAAGCTGCTGCCACCGATCTGGACGAACTCACAGAGACCGTAACATCATATATCAGTTTCTGTGAGGATATGTGTATTCCTACCAAGACTCAACTAAATTACAACAATGACAAACCGTGGTTCACTGCAAAACTCAGACAGCTCCGTCAGGCCAAAGAAGATGCTTACAGGAAGGGGGACAATGTCTTGTATAAACAGGCTAAATACACACTGGAAAAGGAGATCAGAGTGGCAAAGAGGAATTATTCTGGAAAAATAAGGACTCAGTTCACTTCGAACGACTCAGCATCAGTGTGGAAAAGTCTAAAGAAAATCACCAATTACAAGACACCACCCCCCAGCACTGTGGAGAATCAACGACTGGCAGACGATCTGAACGAGTTTTACTGCAGGTTTGAAAGAACACCCATCACCTGCTCTGAACACCTCTCCACACAACCATTCACACCAATAACAACTCCTGCAACCAACCCTGAATGCCTCTCCAAACAACCGTTCACACCATTAACAGCTCCTGCAACCAACCCTGAATGCCTCTCCACACAACCGTTCACACCATTAACAGCTCCTGCAACCCATCCTGATCACCTCTCCAATCAACCGCTCTCACCATTCACAACTCCTGCAACCAACCCTGAATGCCTCTCCAAACAACCGTTCACACCATTAACAGCTCCTGCAACCCATCCTGAACACCTCTCCAATCAAGCACTCTCACCATTCACACCTCCTGCATCCCCCCTCTCCCCCACACCTGCAATACAGATCAGCGAGGATGCGGTGCGCCAGGTCTTCCAGAAGCAGAAAAGGAAAAAAGCACCAGGCCCAGATTGTGTTACACCAGCCTGTCTGAAATCCTGTGCTGACCAGCTGGCCCCCATCTTCACAAAGATCTTCAACAGATCGCTGGAGCTGTGCGAAGTCCCTTCATGCTTCAAACGCTCCACCATCATCCCCATCCCCAAGAAACCCAAAATTACAGGACTAAATGACTACAGGCCTGTGGCTCTAACGTCTGTAGTCATGAAGTCATTTGAAAAACTGGTGCTGGCTCACCTGAAGGACATCACTGGACCCTTGCTGGATCCTCTTCAGTTTGCCTACAGAGCAAACAGGTCTGTGGACGATGCAGTAAACATTGGACTGCATTATGTTCTGCAACACCTAGACAGACCGGGGACCTATGTGAGGATCCTGTTTGTGGACTTCAGCTCGGCTTTTAACACGATCATGCCAAACCTCCTCATGCCCAAACTAACTCAGCTCTCCGTGCCCACCTCCGTCTGTCAGTGGATCAACAGCTTCCTGACAGACAGGCAGCAGCTAGTGAGGCTGGGAAAATACACATCCAGCACCCGTACAACCAGCACCGGAGCTCCCCAGGGCTGTGTTCTCTCCCCACTGCTCTTCTCCCTGTACACTAATGACTGCACATCTAAGGACCCCTCTGTCAAGCTCCTGAAGTTTGCAGATGACACCACACTCATCGGCCTCATTCAGGACGGTGACGAGTCTGCTTACAGGCAGGAGGTTAAAGAGCTGGCTGTCTGGTGCACTCTCAACAACCTGGAGCTTAACACGCTCAAAACAGTGGAGATGATCGTGGACTTCAGGAGAAACCCCCCTGCACTCCCCCCACTCACCATCATGAACAGCACTGTGACTGCAGTGGAGTCATTCAGGTTCCTGGGCACCACTATCTCTCAGGACCTGAAGTGGGACATTCACATTGACTCCATTGTGAAAAAGGCCCAGCAGAGGTTGTACTTCCTTCGCCAGCTGAGGAAGTTTAACCTGCCACAGGATCTGCTGAAACAGTTCTACTCCACCATCATCGAATCCATCCTCTGCACTTCAGTAACTGTCTGGTTCAGCTCAGCTTCTAAATCTGACCTCAGAAGACTACAGAGGGTAGTCCGGACTGCTGAGCGAATCATCGGTTCAACTCTCCCATCTATTCAAGAACTGTACTTATCCAGAGTGAGCAAAAGGGCTGTTAAAATCACTCTGGACTCCTCACATCCAGCACACTCCCTCTTTGAACTGTTGCCATCTGGTCGACGCTACAGAGCACTGAGCACCAGAACGACCAGACACAGGAACAGTTTCTTCCCTCAGGCAATCCATCTTATGAACAGCTGATACACACTGAACACACTACACTTTATATTTATATACACATACACTTAATTTAACTAACACACATACTTAGTATACACTTACATTTTGCACATAATATACATGTACATACATAACTGCATTTTTGTAATATACCTGCCTACAATTGTAAATTTGTATATTGTCATTCCTTATCTACTTATTTGTATTTTTTGTATTTTTATATTCTTTTATTATGTGTTTTATGTTCTGTCGCTGTCATTCTGTTGTACTGCGGAGCTTCTGTCACGAAAACAAATTCCTCGTATGTGTAAACATACCTGGCAATAAAGCTCATTCTGATTCTGATTCTAAATATTTAATTTGGTCAACCCTCAAGATTTCCTGACCTTCAATTATGATTTTGGTTCAGTTTTACATAGCGAGAACTTACGGCGATTTGTAAAAAACAGAAACCGTTTTGACATTCAACGTTAAATGAGAGTTTTTCAGCCAAATGGAAATATGTCCGATTATGTCCGATGATGTCCGATGTCTGGTTCAAAGGGAGGTCCCTGCAGTGCGCCGAGCATGAGAGACAGGTCCCAATAGGGTATAGACGGGGGTGAGGATGATACAGAACACCATTCAACGAACAGGTTACACTTCAGGGCATAGAGGTGCCTTGTTGAGAGGGCTCTAGCACAAGTGATGGTATCTACCACCACCTGAGGTAGATCACCTAGAACCTCCGCGGCTCGTCCGGGGACCAGGGACCAGACATGGAGTTTCCAGAGGTCCGGACGCGGGTGCCATAGCATGCCCCATCTCTGAGAAATCAGGTCCTCCTCAGAGGAGTTCTTGGAACCAGGTCCAGTTGGGCCAATATGGTGCAACTAGCAAGACCTGCTCCTCGTCCTGCCTGACTTTGAACAGAGTCTGTGTGAGAAGGCTCACTGAGGGAAATGCATACTTGCGTAGGCCCCGGGGCCAGCTGTGCGCCAGTGCATCCGTGCCGAGGGTCCTCTCGGACAGGGAATAAAACAACTGGCAATGGGTCGAGTTCAGAGAGGCAAACAGATCTATCTGAGCGGCTCCGAAGAAGTCCAATACCAGTTGGACCACCTGGGGATGGAGATGCCATTCTCTCGGAAGCGTAAGCTGTCGTGAGAGCTTGTATGCTGCACGATTGAGCACGCCAGGGATGTGAATGGCACAAAGTGACCTCAGATGCTTCCGTCTCCATAGGAGGAGATGGTGGGCGAGCTGCGACATGCGGCGGGAGCGTAGACCACCTTGACGGTTCATGTACGCAACGGTCACAGTGCTGTCTGTTCGGACATGTATGTGTTTGCCGTGTAGCGGCCCTTTGAGGCAGCCCAGGGCAAGGCATACTGTGAGCAACTCGAGGCAATTGATGTGCCAATGCAGTTGAGGCCCCGCCCACAGACCTGAAACAGCAGAGGCATCCGTGAAGACCACAGCATGCCTGGACACTTGTTCCAGGGGAACACCTGCCCATAGAAACGAAGGGTCTGACCACGGCCTGAAGGTATGGAGGCAGTGCAGGGTGACTTGCATCCGATACGTGCCGCTCTGCCACGCTCATCTCCGGACTCGGCCGTGAAGCCAGTGCTGAAGCGGTGTCATATGAAGCAATCCGAGCGGTGTTACCACAGCAGCAAAAAGTTTCAATGGGACCGCTGTTCTGTTCTCGATTGTACTCAAGCAGTTCAACACTGAACGGACGCGCTTCTCTGTGAGTCGCGCTGTCTGGTAGACCGAGTTCATACTGAGATAAGAGATCCTATACGCATGGGAGAGTTTGCTCTTGTCCCAGTTGACCCAAAGGCCCAACAGGCTGAGGTGACAGAGCACCATGTCCCTGTGTTCGTACAACTGCTCTCGAGCCAGGACTGAGCCAGAATACGAACGCCACGTGACTTTCATGAAGACATGGGGCGACAGGGACAGCCCGAAGAAGGCAAACCGCAGGGAACGGTCTGTGTAGTCCATTGAAGGCAAACCGTCCATTGAAGGCAAACCGCAGGGAACGGTCTGTGTCCAGGAAGAATCGAGACATGAAAGTATTCATCCTTCAGGTAGATTGCTGCAAACCAATCCTGGGGACGGATGCAATCAAAAACGAGAGTGGACAAGAACTTACATGCCCGGGAGGGGAGGCGTGGAAATTTCCACGCCAGGAGGTAGCAGTCTTGGGACACAGCTGCATCGCCACAGACCGCACCACAGGAGGAATCTCCACATAACCCTTAGCTGCCCCGCCGTCGAGGGTAGTGAGGGAGGAAGAGACACTAGAATGGTTCCCAGCAGAAAAAGAAGCGGTCCACCTCCTCATGCACTTCCGGAAAGAAAGGCACTGGGGCAGGGTGCTGAGAACCAGCATGGGCCGCCCCGAGATACCAATCGTCCAGCCATGAAGGTTCAGGATTCCACTCGAGCCGGACACTTGCGGCGGCCCGGGAAAGCATAGCTGTGAGCTTTGGGTCTGACTTGGACAATGCTGGCACACCCGAGGGGGGCAGAGCAGCCGAGTCGTCATCCCCAGATGACATTAGCTCACCCTCCAATGCAGCGACCGACATCTGATCATCCGGTGGAGCTCCAAAAGAAACGACTCGGACCACTGGGGGCTGGCCCGGCGCGCTCTCAGGGAGTCTCCGTGGGTAGCATTACAGAGCAGAGAGGGGCCCGAGGAGACTGGGTAGGTGGGTTACCTCTCACTGTGATCCTCAATTCAACAAGGCTATTAACCGAAGTAGGCTTCTTCAGCTGGGCAGAAGAAGGGCTAGAGCGGGGAATAAGCGAAGGGCTCCACCTCTTTCGAGGTAACAGAGTCTCGACCATACCGATGTGATGGTCATGTTCCCGCAAGGAGAACATGAGTCATCAGTGAGCGCCATCTCAGCGTGCCTATAGCCCAAGCACATGATACAGCGATCATGCCCGTCTGCAGGAGTGAAACATTGGCCGCATCCAGAATCACACGATCTTTATGACATCTTGAAAAAGACATAGACAGATCGTGTCAGCTCTTTTAGAAGCCCTCTGAAGTGCTGTAACGCACAGGGAGATAGCCGCGGCTACACACAGGGAAGTAGTGCAACCCTGTATGAGCACTCACTCTGCGTGTCACACCCACCGAATTAACAAAGCTGTCAGAACAGCTGTTTTGGTCAAATTTGTTGACATATAGAAATTGCGACTACCGCGGCACGTGTCGTCACACCAACACCACACAGAGGCTTCCTCGCAGAGACTTGAATCACTATTCTGTATAATCTTGCAGGAGACAGGAACAGCATTCACTGTCTGGCTCTGAAGCGAAAGACAGGTATGCGAATGCACCTGCTGCTTGTTATATACTCGCGCTTCGATACATAGCAGCTGATGCAATTATCGCATGCCAATATGCATTGGCTCATTTTATTTCACTCGAAGTAGATAGGCTCTCGCAAGCGATCCCCATTCGTCAGAATCAATTCTGACTCACGTTGTAGTGATCTGACGAAGGGGAACTAAACCCAGTTTATGGAACACAAACTCCACATAGACCAGAATGAGAAGCTGGGAATGTTCTGAATTACACATCTTGGCTATTGATGGCTTTAGCAGCAAAAATGTTGCTTCTGCCACAATGCCAGTAAAAACAACCTTGTTATTTATGAGGAAATTTACAGGCAACTCCATAGAAAATGAAAAGCATACAACAGAAAGCATTGCATGTGATTATTATACATTATACTAGAATTGGCTGAAATGGTCAATCTATCAGAAATAAATTGTGTTCTGTATTTCTGTAATTTTTACTACATTAATATCTATCCATCAATGCAGTGTGCATAACAATCAACTTATTGTGTTATTGCAGAACAACAGTGGCTAACAATGCTATGTGGGACAAACTAAGAGTAGATCATGGTAGAGAACTTTATTTGACCCTGTATATACAAGAGAAGCTGTCTCAATACAGGCACAACATCAACAGACCACCTTATATGCAGACAACTTCTTCAAAGGTGAATTATGTGATGTTCACATATAAAGATAAGGCAATTAAAGTTTGACTAAAGGATTTATAGTGAAAATTAATTTTACCTATCAAATATTATTTTGTGATTTTTTTAATAAATTTATTTTTTCCATAGGTTGTACACTTATTTTTGCAGTGCATTGTGGGATAGAATGAGTGTATTTGCTAATGTCAACTATGGTTTCAGACAGTACAAATGACTGTCCCCTAAAATAGGGTCTTTGACAGAGTTCCTTTAGTTTGTATTACTCAGCAGTGATCCATAACATTGATAATTAACTGACAACTAATTGTGTGATTACTTGATTCTTTTTATTCAGTCAAAAACGTATAACACTATCAGTGTAGATTGGTTCCCAAAGAAAGGACTACTATGAGTCATACCTAACTATAAGACTTCAATGTAGTTGCAAGTATTCTTCAATACTTGTAAGATGAGTGTTTTTATTATTAAATGATCTCAATCTTTTGGCAATGCATTTATTTTCAAATATTTCTTCCTCGACATACTTAAACAATAGTCAATAGAACCATTAAAGTACTATATAATCATTAAATCATAAAATGACACCCTAGACATTATTTCTTTCTTCTTACATCGCAACATATTTACAATGAAAAACTATTGACATTGACTATTGACATCCCTCACAGACACAATCTGCTCACTAACAGAAATAGTTTTGCACAAACTCCACTGTATCCTAAAGGTTTAACCATATACTGTATAAAAACTAATATAAGGTTCACATTCCTCTGCGACTGATATTAGGAGGACTTTGTATAATTAATGACTGTTTAACTTATTTCTGATGGTTCTAGTTCACAAATGCAGTCATCCTGAGGTTCAACTGTTGCTTGTGTGATAAAAGAATAAATCACTTCATAGTCATCATGAACCTGCATGGACATCACAAATATTGTCAAACAAGATGCAAATGTTAACTCACAAATATATTAGCATGATGTTAGAGCCTAAGAAAACAACTTGTGTCAAACTGTTAAGAGAAGATGGATGGCAATAGTGGGCATAAACAGAAGAACAGGGAAGTGTTTTACTCACCTTGTTATTTTTGTCTCCGATTTTCCAGTTTGTGTCAATCTCAGTATAAGTCGCATCATCTTTCTGCTCCTAAACATTAATGGAAACATAGTGAAGTTATGATTGCATCAGATGGTTCCATTATATTTATTGTTATCTGTGACATTTAAAAAGAAACAGTAAACAGTTCATATACTAACTTTTCATTCAGCTGATGCATTTATCTAACCTGACTAATACAAGTACAGATATAACTGAGACCTTCTGCTCTGGAGCAGTGATTATAGACTAAATAATAGCTAGCTAATGTATCAATGAGTCTGTTATGAAGAGAGATTAGACCCAAAAGCGAAATGCAATAATTGTCTCTTTAATAGTGATAGAAAACAGTCCAAACAGAAATACTTCAAATTGAAAACAGAGGAGCAGCCGTAAGCGCTGAGGTTTCAGGAACATAAAGTAGACAGTCTCTCAATGAATGTAGCGGCAGCAACAAGATAGCGAACGGGATCCAGCAGGCTTTGTCCTCTGATCTCTCTAAGCATGCACGGCGGATGTACTGGGCGCCGGTTTGCAGCAGGCAGGCTGGACAGAGAGTAGAGCAATGTTAGAATAGAACAGATAGCGATAGACCTGAGCCAGGTTGGATGACTACGAGACTTGAATGGTTTGGGACAGGTCTCGGACAAGACAGGAACGGATAGTCAGGAAACTGCCACCTGTAAGCATAGCGAAAGAAATAATCTTGCAAAGAAACAGGGAAAGGAAGGGCCAGAAGTAGCAAACATAATTAGGGGAAAGAGAGAGCAGGTGCGAGGGGGTAAGCGCAACAACAGGTACAATTGGAAACAGCTGAGGGTGAGTGAATGAGTGTGTGTGTGTAATGAGTGTGTGTGTGCAATAACCAGAAGGGGGGTGGGGGTGGGGGGGTAGGAGGATACCAGACTCATGACCCGACTCATAACAGTACCCCCTCCCTCAACGAGCACCTCCCGGTGCTCCCAAGGAAGGGGCCGGGTGGGACCGGAGGAAGTCATCAATGAGCGAGCAGTCCAGAATGTCCTGGGAGGGAATCCAAATTCTCTACTCCGGACCGTACCCCTCCCAGTCCACAAGGAACTGATGTCCATGGCTGCGACGATGAATATCAAGGAGCTTGCGAACGGTGTAAGTAGGGGCTCCCTCGACACGAACCGGGATGGGGGGGGGGGGGTTACGAGAAGGGGCGCGCACGACTGGTTTGACACACGAGACATGAAAAACGGGATGAACACGGTGGAGATAAAGGAGGGAGTCTCAATTTGACAGCAACAGGACTGATGACCTTAGAAATCTGAAAAGGACAGATGAAGCGGGGAGCCAGCTTACGAGAAGTAGCCTGGAGAGGCAAATTGAGGGTGGAAAGCCACACTCTCTGGCCACAAATATACTTAGGGCTCTTGACACGATGCTTGTTAGCAGTTCTTTGAAAACTTGTCTTAGAACGACAGAGAGCCGACCTAACCCTTCTCCCGGTGCGCTTACAGTGCTGAATGAAAGCCTTAACCGAGGGTACATTGGAATCAGCCTCCTGAGAGGAAAACAGAGGAGGCTGATACCCTAAGCAACAGTGAAACGGAGAAAGACCGGTGGCGGACGTAGGCAAAGAATTATGGGCATATTCTTAGCCCAGGGCAGCTGCTCTGCCCAGGAAGAGGGGTTACGAAAAACCAAACTACGCAGGAGTCGACCGACGATCTGGTTGGTGTGCTCAGCCTGTCCTTTAGTCTGGGAGGAAAGGCTGACGGACGCACCGATCTGACGGCAAAATTCCATCCAGAACTGGGACATGAACTGAGGTCCCCTATCAGAAACGATGTCTGAGGGAAGACCGTGAATCTTAAACAAGTGAGTGACCATTATCTGGGCTGTCTCTTTAGCAGAGGGAAGTTTAGCGAGGGGAATAAAATGCGTGGCCTTAGAAAATCGGTCCACGGCAGTCAAAATGATGGTATTACCGGCCAACGAAGGGAGGCCGGTAATAAAGTCAAGGGCGATATGAGACCATGGATGAGACGGAGTGGGTAGAGGACTAAGAAGACCGGCGGGTGGGGAATTACTAGACTAAGTCTGAGAACCTACTGAAGTACCACTGAACGTGCTGTAACGGGTACAAACAGACGATCCCTAGTAACGTTATATGGAGCGACAGAGCGTGAGAGGGCGCGCTTAACTAATCTCTCGATTCCCCAGACAGCCACACTGACGATACGACCAGGCGAGGTGATTTCCTCGGGGATCAAGGGAGCGTCTGTTCAATTCAATTGAAGTTTATTTGTATAGCGCTTTTTACAATACAAATCGTTACAAAGCAACTTTACAGAAAATTATGTTTCTACAATATTTAGTAGTAGCTAGTAGTTTGTGCACGTTTGACAGGATTTTAGAAAAAAATAAAATAAATAATAATAATACAAGACGTAGTCAGCTAGACGATGAACTATCAATATTATTAATTAATAGTTATTATATGATGCAGTCACACATGTAGCAATAATTGTTAGTTCTGTTTGTTGATTCAGGGTCAGCATCATCTCTTCTCAGGTGTTCTGGATCCAGACTGGAGTTTGTGTAAATCCTAGTTACCACGGGATGTAAATCCCGTGGCAAAACATAGAAACAAAATAGAGACATCGTTAGCATAGCTGCTGATCCAACAAAGTAAAATTAGTTTAACCCAAGCTAAAGAATAAAAATGCACATTTGATCAGATGCAACTACACTCACAATTTAAGAGATACATTATTCGTATGCTTGGCGAAAGAGATGTGTTTTTAATCTAGATTTAAACCGAGAGAGTGTGTCTGAACCCCGAACATTATCAGGAAGGCTATTCCAGAGTTTGGGAGCCAAATGTGAGAAAGCTCTACCTCCATTAGTGGACTTTGCTATCCTAGGAACTACCAAAAGTCCAGCGTTTTGTGACCTTAGGGTGCGTGATGGGTTGTAGCATGGTAGAAGGCTAGTTAGGTACGCAGGAGCTAAACCATTTAGGGCCTTATAGGTAAGTAATGATAATTTGTAACTGATACGGAACTTAATAGGTAGCCAGTGCAGAGACTGTAAAATTGGGGTAATATGATCATATTTTCTTGACCTCGTAAGGACTCTAGCTGCTGCATTTTGGACTACCTGTAGCTTGTTTATTCACGAAGCAGGACAACCACCTAGAAGTGCATTACAATAGTCCAGTCTAGAGGTCATGAATGCATGAACTAGCTTTTCTGCATCAGAAACAGATAACATGTTTCGTAGCTTGGCAATGTTTCTAAGATGGAAGAATGCAGTTTTTGTAACATTGGAAATATGATTTTCCAAAGACAAATTGCTGTCTAATATAACACCCAGATTTCTGACTGTAGAGGAAGTAACAGTACATCCGTCTAGTTGCAGATTGTAATCTACAAGATTCTGTGTAGTGTATTTTGGTCCAACAATTAATATCTCTGTCTTATCCGAATTTAATTGGAGAAAATTATTTGTCATCCAATCTTTTACATTTTTAACACACTCTGTTAGCTTAGATAATTGGGAAGTTTCACCTGGTCTCGTTGAGATAACTGTGGAAGCTAATTCCGTATTTTCTAATAATATTACCAAGGGGCAACATGTATATTGAAAATAGAAGGGGACCTAGGACGGATCCTTGTGGCACTCCATATTTTACTGATGATAAATGAGATGACACCCCATTTAAGTAAACAAAATGGTAGCGATCGGACAGGTAGGATCTAAACCATCTTAGAGCCTGCCCTTGAATACCTGTATAGTTTTTTAATCGGTCTATGAGTATGTCATGATCTATGGTGTCGAACGCAGCACTAAGATCAAGTAAGACTAGAAATGAGATGCAGCCTTGATCTGACGCAAGGAGCAGGTAATTTGTAATTTTAACAAGTGCAGTTTCTGTGCTATGGTGGGGCCTAAAACCTGACTGAAATTCTTCATACAGATCATTTTTTATGCAGGTAGGTGCTCAATTGAGCAGACACAACTTTTTCTAAAATTTTAGACATAAATGGAAGATTTGAAATAGGCCTATAATTTGCCAGTACACTAGGATCTAGTTTTGGTTTCTTAATAAGAGGCTTGATAACCGCCAGCTTGAATGGTTTTGGGACGTGACCTAAAGATAACGACGAATTAAAGATATTGAGAAGCGGTTCTTCGGCTACAGGTAACAGCTCTTTTAGTAATTTAGTGGGTACAGGATCTAATAAACATGTTGTTGGTTTAGATACAGTGATAAGTTTATTTAGCTCTTCCTGTCCTATATTTGTAAAGCACTGCAGTTTATCTTTGGGTGCGATGGATGAAACTGAAGTATTCTACGCTGTAGAATCTACATTCGCTATTGTATTTCTAATGTTATCTATTTTATCAGTGAAGAAATTCATAAAGTCATTACTATTTAACGTTGGTGGAATATTTGAATCAGGTGGCGTCTGGTAATTTGTTAACTTAGCCACTGTGCTAAATAAAAACCTTGGATTGTTTTGGTTATTTTCAATGAGTTTGTGGATATGCTCTGCCCTAGCAGTTTTTAGAGCCTGTCTATAGCTGGACATACTGTTTTTCCATGCAATTCTAAAAACTTCCAAGTTAGTTTTTCTCCATTTGCGTTCAAGACTACGAGTTTCTTTCTTGAGAGAGTGAGTATCACTGTTATACCATGGCACGGTACGTTTTTCTCTAACCTTTTTCAATTTGATGGGGGCAACAGCTTCTAATGTATTAGAGAAAATAGTGCCCATGTTGTCAGTAATTTTGTCTAATTCATGTGTATTTTTGGGTACAAATAGCAGTTGAGATAGATCAGGAAGGTTATTTGTGAATCTTTCTTTGGTGGCTGGAACAATAGTTCTGCCCGGACGGTATCGCTGAGACATATAGTTAATATCAGTTATACGCAGCATGCACGATACAAGGAAATGGTCTGTAATATCATCACTTTGGGGTACAATATCTATAGCAGTAAGATCGATTCCATGTGATATAATTAAATCTAGTGTATGATTAAAACGATGAGTGGGCCCGGTGACATTTTGCTTGACTCCAAAGGAGTTTATTAGGTCAGTAAACGCAAGTCCTAATGTATCATTTGCATTTTCAACGTGAATATTAAAATCTCCCATGATTAGCGCCTTATCAACTGTAACTAGAAGGTCTGAGAGGAAATCTGCAAAATTCTTTTAGGAATTCTGTATACGGCCCTGGTGGTCTATACACTGTAGCCAGAGCAAGATATACATTAGATTTCTTTTGCATGTCTGACAGTGTAACATTTAGCAGAAGTATTTCAAAAGAGTTAAACCTGTATCCTGTTTTCTGGGTAACATTGAGAATATCACTATATATTGTTGCAACACCTCCGCCACGACCAGTCTGACGGGGCTCATGCTTATAACAGTAGTTTGGTGGAGTAGACTCATTTAGACCAAAATAATCATTTGGTTTTAGCCAGGTTTCAGTCAAGCAGAGTACATCAAAACTATTATCTGTGATCATTTAATTTACAATAACTGCTTTGGGTGTGATTGATCTAATATTTATGAGCCCTAATTTTAAAAATTGTTTTTGTTGATTTACTTTAGATTTTTCTGGTTTAATTACGCTAAGATTTTTTCTAGATCCTACATTATATTTTGACCTCACTATTCGGGGAACAGACACCGTCTTAATAGTTTTTACAGCGCAAGTACTTTTATCATTTAAGCGGGTGGAACAAAAGTCATCATAATAGTTATTTGAGAATTGTCTTACTAGTCACATGGAGCGAAATGTCCTGGAGATGTTGTCAGAGAGCAGCTCCGCTAAAAGATTCCAGTTATTAACAAATAGCAGTTTCTGTTCTTTACACCATGACAACAACCATTCATTTAAAGCAAAAAGTCTACTGAACCTTTCGTGTCCTTGTCGATACGTGGGCAGTGGTCCTGACACGACGATCGTCGCCGCGGGCGTCGTGCTGCGAACCGTCTCGATCAGGCTGCTGAAGTCCCTCTTCAGCATCTCCGTCTGCCGCAGCGTGGTGTCGTTAACCCCGGCGTGAAGCACGACCGTTCTGGGGCTCTCGTAGGCCTTCAGGATCGCGGGTATCTGCGAAGAAACATCGAGAACACGAGCACCAGGCAAACAAAGAGTGTGCACTTTACCTTCGGCTAACGTAGCACTTACGTGTCGGACGATGGAGTCTCCGATGATCACAGCGTCGCGTCCTGTCTCGCGGAGGGGAGCGAAGCGGTTCCGGATGGAGATGTCGAAGGCAGGAGGGGGAGAAGTCGTCGCCCGGGGCCCGGCTCGCATCCTCCGCTGTGGATGCACCCAGGGTCCGTGGTGTCCCGGCGTCGCAGTGAAGGACATCTGGGAAGATCGCGTCCTGGGTGCACCGGGCCTGTGCATAGAAACACACGGAGTAGACGTGGTGGGACTGTTAGCAGCATGCTGTATACTTACCCCGGACTTGTGAGCGTCAGCCCGGGATGATTCCAGCGCGGCTCTCCGCTCTCTCAGCTGGGCCTGCCTTTCCTCCAGGTCGCGAATCTGCTTCCCCACGGCCTCGATCTCGAGCTGCACAGAGTGGAGACATTCATCCGCCATTAAAGCAAGTAACAGTGAGTACAGCAGTGGTAATGTGTGTGAATAGAGTTTTAGCAATGTAAGCGCAGTTAGCAGCAACCACGCTTGCTGATGCTAATGGGCTAACAGCTAATAGCGGACCCGGGAGATCAAAATAAAACTAGTGATAGCGAGGCGCTCTGATTGTTTTTGTTGTAGAATACAATAGAGGATATATTCACACGTTATTTAAACGGAAACGATGATGTATAAAATTGATTTTTAAGTAAAAAATAGTCAATGAAAAGAATCTAGTGACGGAGCTCAAACGCAGTACAGCCGCCAACAACAAACGAACCCTCTAACCACTGCCGCCACTCACCCAAAGCCAAACGGATAGCCAGCAAACTCGATTCCCAACATCGTAGTTACGTTCCGCGGGCAAGAGACGATGGGGAAAAAAAAGCGCACGGGTGAACCTTGTTTTCTACGGAAGAGCGCTGGGAAAGGGGGCGGAAGTAAATAGGGACTTTAAATGATCGAAAGCCTTTTGGGCAGACTCTGACCATTTAAAGCTCAACTTGACTGTTAAAAGTTCGCGAAACCAAGGAAGCACTGCAGCGCCACATGAGTTGCAGGAATTGGCCAATTGGCGACTGTCTGAACCTTAGTAGTATCCATACTAATGCCCTCTGCCGAAATAACGGAACTGAGAAAGGGGACGGATCGTGCGTGAAAGGTACATTTCTCTGCTTTCACAAAGAGGTGATTCTCTAATAGGCACTGGAGGACTCTGCGTACGTGATGTACGTGAACCTGGAGAGAGGGAGAAAAGATCAAGATATCGTCGAGATATACATAGACGAATATATTGAGCATATCTTTCAGGACGACATTGATTAAAGCTTGAAATACTGCGGGAGCGTTTACGAGCCCGAACGGGAGAATGTGATATTCGAAGTGACCTAACGGAGTATTAAACACGGTCTTCCACTCGACCCCCTTTTTGATGCGAATAAGATGGTAAGCGTTGTGCAGATCTAACTTAGTGAAGACTCTTGCCCCCTGTAACAACTCAAAGGCAGAAGACATAAGCGGCAATGGATAGCGATTCTTAATGGTTATGTCATTAAGTCCCTTGTAGTCGATACAAGGGCGCAAAGAGCCGTCCTTCTTTTTAACAAAGAAAAAACCTGCGCCGGCCGGAGAGGAACGAAGGAACTATAGTACCGGCCCTAAGTGCCTCGCGTTCCGGAGCAGACAAAGAAAAAAGTCTGCCACGGGGTTGAGTGGTACCGGGAAGGAGGTCAATACCGCAATCGTAGGGGGACGATGAGGAGGAAGAGAAGTGGCCCGTGAACGACTGAAGACCGCTCGCAAATCATGATAATCCTCCGTACCCTAGTCAAATCACCCGGCTCCTCCTGAAACACAGAGACAGGAGAAACAGAATGGTTAGCAGACAACAAGCACTCGACATGGCAAGATAAGTTCCATGAAAGGATACTATTATTAGACCAGTTAATATGGGGGTTATTCTTAACTAGCCAGGGGTGTCCTAAGACTTTTGGGGAATAAGGAGAGTGAAAAACTATAAAGAAAAGAATCCTGTGGTTGCCTGACTAAGTGGGAGATAAGGGAGTGGACTGCAGATGAACCATAGGAAGGGGACTACCATCAAGGGCAAAAAGGGGCTTGGTCTTCTCACGTGTCCTCAGGGGAATCCCTTTCTTACGTGTCCAAGCCTCATCAAGAAAATTCCCTTCGGGGCCAGAGTCTATCAGGGCGTTACACGAAACGGATGAATCAGACCAGTGCAGGGTGATAGGGATGCTGGTGCATGATCTAGACAGAGCGATCAGAGAGGTAGCGCTCACCAGTAATCCCTCCTCTACTGGCGAGCGTTGGCTTTTACTGGACATGTAGATACGAAGTGGTTGGCCACTCCGCAATACATGCATAGGCAATTGATAACACGGCGTTCTCTCTCCTTGGTAGATATACGAAGGCCGCAAACCTGCATGGGCTCTGATACTGAGGTGGTACAGGCGGCTGCGAATAAGGTAGAAACAGCTGGTTGAAAGGAGGAGTTGGCGGAGATCAAACCGCTTCTCTACACGGATGGCTAGTTCGATGAGCGAATCACGACCGGAAGGTAGTTCGCGAGCGATGACCTCATCCTTGATGTTGGCATTAAGCCCCTCTAAGAAGCGTGCGACAAGAGCTGGCTCATTCCACCAAGAGGAGGTCGACAGTGTACGGAATTCAATGGAATAATCCACAACTGTCTGTCTTCCCTGGCGAAGAGAGGAAAGGATACGAGAAGCTTCCTCTCCATGTGCTGAACGATCAAACACCCGGATCATCTCCTCCTTGAACGAATTGAAATGGACGGTGAAGTCAGATTCAGCCTCCCAAGCGGCGGTCCCCCATTCACGAGCTCGACCGGTCAAAAGGGAGATGACGTAGGCCACCCGAGCTCGCTCCCTGGAGTAAGAAGTGGGTTGAAGGGAGAAAATCACCTCACACTGTGTGAGAAACGACCGACACTGAGTGGGATCACTGGCATAGCATGGGGGATTGTTAATCCTGGGCTCAGGGGCTTCCGACGACTGGGGAGGAACGGGTGGATCCTCCTTGAGCTGGCGAACCTGAAGAGTCAGATCAGTGAGTTGAGCGGCCAGCGTCCCGACCACGTGGTGGGTAGCGTTCAGCTCCTCATTATGCCTGCCGAGCATGTCCCCTTGCAGTTCAACAGCCACGTGAATAGGACTCTGCAATAATTGTCTCTTTAATATTGAGAGAAAACAGTCCAAACAGAAATACTTCAAATTGAAAACAGAGGAGCAGCCGTGAGTACTGAGGTTTCAGGAACAGACAGTCTTTCAATGAATGTAGCGGCAGCAACCAGATAGCGAACGGGATCCAGCGGGCTTTGTCCTCTGATCTCTCTATTTATGCACGGCGGATGTACTGGGCGCTGGATTGCGGCAGGCGGGCTGGACAGAGAGTAGAGCAACGTTAGAATAGAACAGATAGCGATAGACCTGAGCCAGGTTGGATGACTACGAGACTTGAATGGTTCGGGACAGGCCTCGGACAAGACAGGAACGGATAGTCAGGAAACTGCCACCTGTAAGCATAGCGAAAGAAATAATCTGGCAAAGAAACAGGGAAAGGAAGGGCAAGAAGTAGCAAACATAATTAGGGGAAAGAGAGAGCAGGTGTGAGGGGGTAAGCGCAACAACAGGTACAATTGGAAACAGCTGAGGGTGAGTGAATGAGTGAATGAGTGTGTGCGTGTAATGAGTGTGTGTGTGTGTGTGTGTGTGTGCAATAACCAGAAGGGGGGGGGGGGTACCAGACTCATGACCGACTCATACAAGTGTCAATGGTATTAAGATACTTACCACAGAGTCATTAATCCCTTTTCTGTTATCTGAAAAATAATGGGAATATTTATGATAGCTCACAAACTAAAATAATGCAAACTATGAATTATAAAAGTCTAGATGAATTATAATGCAGATAATACATTTCTTGTTAGTTTGTAGATTTCTGTTCACCCAAACATTTGATCACACCACATATTTAACATCACATCTTAGCAGATTTCCGTGATGAAACTGAAACTGATGTGCCTCTCTAAATATGTGAAGTCTGATATTGTTTAACTCTTGTCTGACGTAATGCCTGTAAACTCTAAATACTCACCAGCTCTTTTTTTGCAAACCACCCAAAGAATAACAGTAGTAACCAGAACAGCCAACGCAGAAGCAGCAACAATCATGATCACTGATGAGACTATATAGAGAGACACATTCAGATTCAGATGAAAACAACAGCAGAACATCTACTGTATATCCCTGTCTTTGAAATCAAAGATATAAAAACAACTGCTATGACAGATACATAAAATCATAAGTAACATAATTGTGTTGGATAGTGTTGGAGACTTGATATCTCATTGCCATGATGAAAGAATTCTGGATTGGTGGATTGGTGGTGATGAACAAGAGACATGACATGAAGTCGTGAAATTGTGATCAGCTGTTCTAACATCTCCACAGAGAATCTGTTGTATATTTAGAGACTGATTCTAGAACAACAGAATGTGAATAAAACCAGTGCTCAAATTGAATCTAGTCTTATGGGGGGTCCCCACAATAACATTTTTTATTTTTATTTTGGTGGGGGTTAGTCTCGCAATACGCAATTTAAATAAACCATATATTTTATCATAATATGCATAACTATATACTATTTATTAAAAACAGGATTACATAAAAGAACAGGCTTCTGTGTTATTAAAGAATAATCAGTCCAATGTTGTATAACAAAAAGAGATAAGCTACTCTTCTTCTTTTAAATGGCTTACTCCAAGTAATACTATATTTAGAGGGTGACAAAGCAGCAGACCAAAAAGAACAACTAAAATATACAGGGGGACTAAATATAAGGCACTTGAAGATCTATAAAAGCATGTGACATCTAAATACACTGAAATTTCTCAAAAACAGTAGAATATATTCAGATGGCTTTCAGACTCACTGAATGGTATTCAGATTCAGCAGTGGCACAGAGATAAGTATTTAATAATGTCTCAGAAAACAGTGATAAAGGAGTAGTCAGTCACTTCAAATGGACCTGTTTAAGTACCTTTTTTATTACTTAAACAGTAGCAAAATGATGGAAAAATGCTATCAGGTTGTAATGATACTATAGAGATGAGATCAGGTATTACTCAAAGAGTGCAAGACAACTGGGCAAACAGGATATAGTCTTTATAATAGTTCCTCTTCAGGAACTCGAGCTGCGTTGAAAGCGCTTTGGGGGAATGCGTCCAGCGTACGCGACTCTGAATATCGTGTGTAATCAGTCCAATGGAAGGGCGTGGTGACGTAAGCGACCAGGAAGCTGTAAAAGCACGTGCCACGCAGCTGGCGTCAGCTTCGCGTCTTTCAGCAAGCGCTCTGTGTGTGAATGTCATTTTGTCCGTCTTGTGAGTCTTATTTACTGTTGTCTGTCCAGTTAAAAAGAGCTCCTAGACATGCCAAAAAGTAAGGCGAAAGTTAAGCACTCTGTTGGCGATTCCAAATCGCGTTATAGGCTGTGTGTTCCTCCCTGCCCGAGATATATAACGGGTGGGGATACACACAACCTGTGCGTGGTTTGCCTGGGTTCGAAGCACGCTGAGTCGGCTCTCGAGGGGGCCGACTGCCCGCACTGCGAGCGAATGTCAGTGCGGCTGCTTCGTTCCCGGAGGGCCCTCTTCGAGGAGGGGGCCTTCGCCAGCGTTCCCCACGGTGCTGGTCCCGCTTCTGCCGAGGCAGAACGGCGGCTGCACTCGTGGGGTTCGCAAGTCGATCTGGTGGAGGGAATGGAGACGGGCCAGTCCCTATCTCCTTCGACTTCTGCCAGATCCGGCACCCAATCCCTAGAGTCGGAAGCACGACGTGGAAACGTCCACTCTCGGCCCGCCTCTACATCCCCTCGTCTGATTACTACGGAAATGTAGTGGGGATAGGAGAGTATGGTTATAGAACGATGCCCCGGGTGGAACAGACGCTCACGAGCTATCTGTCCCCTGGCGCGGCATCGTCTCTAAAGGCCCCGGCATTGCCCTCAAAGCCACTGAGAACAACTTCGGCTTTGGTGGGCAAAGGGTATGCGGCTGCAGGTCAGGCTGGTGCGTGTCTGCACACCATGGCGGTGTTACAGGCGTACCAAGCCGGCCTGCTTAAGGAGCTAGATGAGGGAGAGGAGATCAAGTCCCACGATATTTCTGAGTTAAGAAGGACCGCTGATCTCTCCCTCCGCGCCACCAAGGAGACCGCCCGAGCGATTGGGCGGTCCATGGCAGCTATGGTGGCCGCGGAGAGGCACTTATGGTTGACCCTGTCTGATATGAAAGAGCGGGATAGGGTCTGCCTCATGGACGCCCCGATCCAGCCGACTGGCCTGTTCAGCGACGCAGTCAATTCTGTCGTCGACAGGTTCCAGGAGGCCCGCAAACAGGCGGCGGCGTTCCATAAGTTCCTCCCTCGGGGCATCTGGGAAGGAGATGCCCCAGCCGCACCCTAGCTCCTCACACCGCGAGGCCCAGAAGCAGAGCGTCGCCTCTCGTGCTCCTCCGCGTCGAGAACGAGAGTCTCAGCGACGCTCTCGGCCGAGGTCTTCTAAGCCCAAGTTAGATCTAAGGGCAGTTATTGAAGCTAAGAAGTCCTCGGCCAAGAAACCCTGACGCCAAAGGCCCGGGGTTTCAGAGGGCAGCCTCCGCTGGGGTAGAACGGTACACACCGCAGTCCACGGTGCCCGTCCCGCCTCAGCGCCCTCTGGGGGTCGTTCTGCCAACCCTGCCAGTGCTCCAGGGCGCAGCGGCCCCGAGCGAGCATCGCTCTCAGTATCCTCCGCCCGTGCGCGTAGCAGGGCTGGGACGCTCGCCGCCCCTGCGGGGGTCTCTTACACCAGAGGTCAGTCTCGAGAGACTGATTCCCTTAGTAGATTATTTAGCAGCGTGGAAACTACTGCCAAATGTATCTCGTTGGGTACTGCACATAGTAGAAAAAGGCTATCGCATTCAGTTCGGCTCCGTGCCGCCTATATTCAACGGGGTCGTTCACAAGATAGTGGGCACCAGGCAGGGTCTGGTTATGGAACAGGAAGTGAAAACCCTATTAGAGAAGGAGGCCATCGAGGTGGTCCCTCCTCAGGACAGGGAGTCCGGATTTTACAGCTGGTATTTCATAGTTCCAAAGAAGGATGGGGGGCTGCGTCCGATTATAGACTTGAGGGTCTTAAATCGTTCAGTTATGAGACTGAAGTTCAGAATGCTCACAATCAAGCATGTTGTAGCTCAGATCAGGTCCGAGGACTGGTTTGTCACGATAGATCTCAAAATATTTACGCATATTTTCATATCTCCATCCTTCCACAACACAGGAAGTTTCTGAGGTTCGCTTTCGGGGGCGAAGCCTACCAATATCGAGTACTTCCCTTTGGCCTCGCACTCTCACCCCGCACGTTCACAAAGTGTGTAGATGCGGCTCTGGCCCCCCTGCGCATGCAGGGCATCCGCATTCTCAATTATATCGACGATTGGTTGATCTTAGCTCAGTCAGAGCAGATGGCGGTTCGACATCGAGATGTCATTCTCGCACATATGGGGGAGCTGGGTTTGAGATTGAACGCCAAGAAGAGTGTACTTTCTCCGGTTCAGAGAACCACCTATCTAGGCGTAGTATGGGATTCGACCGCGATGCAGGCACGATTGTCCCCTGCTCGTATCGAGTCGATCCTCATCTCAGTCAAGAGAGTCAGAGAAGGCCAGTCACTCACTGTCAAACTATTTCAGAGATTGTTGGGTCTGATGGCAGCTGCCTCCAACGTGATACCTCTTGGCCTGCTGTACATGAGACCCCTACAGTGGTGGCTCAAGACCAAGGGATTTTCCCCGAGGGGCAATCCGCTTCGCACTATCAAGGTCACGCAGCGCTGCCTCCGTGCCTTAGACATGTGGAAGAAACCTTGGTTCTTGAATCAGGGCCCGGTGCTGGGAGCTCCTTGTCACCGTGTGACACTAGCGACGGATGCGTCCCTCACCGGCTGGGGTGCAGTCATGAGTGGCCACCCTGCCCGTGGTCTGTGGAGCGACCGCCATCTAACATGGCATATCAATTGTCTAGAAATGCTAGCAGTTTATCGTGCACTGAAGCACTTCCTCCCAGACCTGAGAGGTCACCATGTGTTGGTGTGCACCGACAACACATCAGTGGTCTCTTACATCAACCACCAGGGAGGTCTGCGTTCGTGCCCTTTGTACAAGCTGGCGCACCAGATCCTGGTGTGGTCCCAGAGCAAACTCCTCTCATTAAGAGCAGTATATATTCCTGGGAGGTTAAATATGGGAGCAGACATACTGTCGAGGCAGGGGCCGAGGCCCGGGGAATGGAGACTTCACCCACGGGTGGTAGATCAGATATGGAGAGTATTTGGCAGGGCTCAAGTAGACCTTTTTGCGACTCAGGAGACATCACAATGTCCCCTCTGGTTCTCTCTAGTTCATCCAGCTCCTCTGGGACTGGACGCTATGGTACAGACTTGGCCGAGGCTTCGTCTGTACGCCTTTCCCCCTATCGCTCTGCTCCCGGGAGTTCTGGCGAGAGTACGCCGGGACGGGGCCCGTCTGCTATTAGTAGCCCCGTTCTGGCCGGGCCGAGTAAGGTTCTCAGATCTACTCCGTGGGAGATACCGATCAGGACAGACTTACTCTCACAGGCGCAGGGCATGATAGTTCACTCTCGCCCGGAGTTGTGGAAGCTGTGGGTGTGGCCCCTGAGGGGGCACAACTGTTAGCAGCCGGTCTCTCAACTGAGGTTGTTGAGACCCTTCTCCAATCCAGAGCTCCCTCTACGAGGAAACTGTACGCCCTGAGGTGGAAACTCTTCACCTCATGGTGCAGAGACCGTCAGCTAGACCCAGCAAACTGCCCAGTTGGTACAGTTCTGGAGTTTCTACAGGCTAGGCTCTCTGCAGGGTTGACCCACTCTACTCTGAAGGTCTACGTGGCGGCCATTGCGGCCTACCACGCCCTTCTCGACGGTCAGTCTCTGGGAAGACACCCCCTAGTTACACGTTTCCTCCGTGGTGCACTGAGGCTGAGACCTCCAGTACGGTCCCGTATTCCCCCGTGGGACTTGGTTGTGGTGTTAGAGGCAATGTGCAAACCCCCGTTTGAACCTATTCAAGATATCTCAGACAGACATCTCACACTTAAAACCTCTTTTCTGTTGGCTATTACCTCTCTGCGGAGAGTAGGAGATCTTCAGGCCCTCTCTGTGGCCCCTTCTTATCTTGAGTTTGCACCAGGCATGACTAAAGCGTTCATATACCCTCGAGCGGGATATGTTCCTAAGGTTCTCTCTGTTACACCACGACCTGTAGTGCTGCAGGCCTTCTGTCCTCCTCCCTTTCGGGAGTCTGACCAGGCGAAGCTAAATTGTATGTGTCCAGTTCGAGCGCGGGATGCATATGTCCACAGAGCTGCCCTGTGGAGAAAAACTGACCAGTTGCTTGTGTTGCTTCGGTCCCCCCAAGAGGGGTTCTCCTGCTTCTAAGCAGACTATTAGTCATTGGATAGTCGAGGCTATCAACGTTACCTACGAGTCCTCTGGTCGTCCCCCGCTGTCGGGAGCCAAGGCTCACTCTACTCGGGGTATGGCGGCCTCTAAGGCCTTCCTAGCAGGTGTATCCATGCTGGACATCTGCAACGCTGCGGGGTGGTCCACGCCCTCTACATTCGTTAGGTTCTATGACCTAGATATGCCAGTCACTCCAGGTGCTTCTGTCCTCCTGTCCTGTCCTCCTGTCCTGAGCTGTGCTCTTCGGATACACACCAGGCAGGGGTTTGGTAGTCTGGCGGCGTTGGTACTCGTTCCCCAAAGCGCTTTTGACGCAGCTCGAGTTCCTGAAGAGGAACGTCTCTAGGTTACGTATGTAACCCTAGTTCCTCGAGGGAACGAGACGCTGCGTCTCGAAGCCATACCCCCGGCACCCCTGCCGGCGCTTGCTGGTACTCGAAGCTGACGCCAGCTTAATTATGTTTAAATAATAATCCAGGTGTAAAACTATGTGCAGCACATTTTGCTGAGGACAGCTTCCTCAATCTCAATCAGTTTAATGCCGGATTCGCACAAAGATTATTCTTGAAAGATGGAGCAGGTCCCTCTTTGTCTGGAGAAGGCGTTGTTTATGGACCACAACCGGTAAGTGTATTTTATTATTTAAGTTGGTGCGTTTAACAGTTTCTGTAACTTATTACACGAAGGGCAACGCTGTTTAGCTTTATTAACTAGATGTTAGGGCTGTGCAAAAAAATCAATGTGATTTTCATGCGCATCTTGTCAGTAAAAACGCTCCTGTGATTATAAGTGCATCTCCAGCACATGCTCCTGCCCACTTGCTTCTAAAAACTAGCCCAATCGCGTTTCCAGGAGGGCAGCGTTCGCTCAGCTGCTGTCAAATCACAACACAGGAACCGCTGGCCCAATCAGAACTCGTTACGTATTTCTGAAGGAGGGACTTTATAGAACAAGGAAGTTATCAGCCCGTTTTTATGACAGTGAAAACAGTGGTATACAGATAAGTGAATTGTGTGAAAAATACTGCTTTTTTACACGCGAAACATGAACACATGTTATATTGCACACTGTTAACACAAGCAAAGCTTCAAAAAAGCACGAAAAACGGGACCTTTAATCTATTAGTGTTTCTACATAATCATTAACAACAAACCGTGGTAAAATATTTTTTAGGAGTTTTAGACCTAATGATATATAGTTTGTGATGATCAGATCAGGATTTAATCATAATATATTGAAGTGATCTTGTGTCAGTTTGCGGGGTTAAAGAAATGTAGTGTTGTTATCTGAACACATGTCAGTGTATCTGAGTGAGGTCTTCAGGTCACAGTAAACATTGATCTTAACAGCTGATTCTGGACCTGCTTGTGTAGGAGCTGCAGCTGATTTAGAGCTGGTGACTGGAGACGGTGGCTTTGTTTCGCTTGGAGCTGGAAAAGATGAAGGTTCAGATACGTCATAGACTACCATCATATTTAAATGACTGATGATTAATTGTTCATATAAATCATTTACTTGGATACTTGACAGTATATGTGGCTGAGGTCTTCAGTTGATCTCTGTGTTTAAGCTGACATCTCCACTCTCTGTTGTGATCTTCATCCAGGAGTGTTGTAGTCAGAGAGATGAGACACTGTTTTGAGGAGAATGAGATCTGAAATCTGGAGTCTGTCTGCAGATTCACACCGGCCTGATTCACCCAGATCAGATCAACACCCTCAGAACGGACTGAAGTATCACAAGAGACTCGATCATCATAATATAACTGACAGGAGAGAGTCAGAGAGCGGCCTGATCTGATCTCAGACTGTGAGGAGTCTCTCGTGTCTCTCTGTGTCAGTCTTCTTTATTCCTAAAGTAATCAGTTCAACTGACCCTGACTCTGACTGTGAGTCTGACGGTCTGCTATAGATCCATGTAGTTGATGTGCAGTCAGAAAGAGCATCATTACAGGACAGACGGACATCTTCATCTGAACTGAAGAACACTTGAGTCACATCTGCTCCACTGATACCTACAGATAATAATAATAAAAACAACAACGATGATAATCATTATAATAATAAATAACAACAACAACAACAATAATAATAATAATACTAATAATAATGTGGGTTAATGACTTAATTATGAAATCACTGATTCTTGAGACATGGGACAAAACATATCCAGCTACTGTAACTGTGGGTTTAAAAGTCTTGGCCGGCTTTGACGAATGGTTCAACACTAGTGGACTATAGCTGTGTGTACCTGATCAGTTGACCAGATAGCTCAAACTTACCTCAGTAGAACCACTCACTCTGTGTCATTAACAAAAAGGAATCACACTGTAGGCTGATCGACGAAGAAACCCCCAGCAACCACCTGACTCAGACTCGAGCGGCCGGAGCAATTAGTTTTAAATTCGAACTAAAAATTTTCATTAAAGTTCACTGACATGAATGCAATGGAAATATTTACCTTTAACTTATTAACATCATATTTGGCGAAATATTAAATCATTGAACAGCCTGTAGTTGTGATGTCATATGCCTGGGAATAATTCTGCCTCAAAAGCAGCTGTTCATTTATTTTGATTATTTAAAGATTTTCAAATTGCATACTAAGAATGGTAATGTTTGCATTGTATGAACACATTGTATTTCACTTTGAAGAGTTCTGTAAATCCTGCTGAATTGAATAGCAAAGTAATAAAATACCTATTTCACCTAAAAAGTTCACTACCATCCAAGCGTTATCTTATCACATAAATTTCATACAACTAAATGTGCTTTCTGTTGCCGCTGCTATAGCAACAATAACTAGATTGACATGCGGACTGCTGCTAATATTTCTAATTGCATCTGAAATTGTTGTGTGCTGCTGCTATTAAATTTAATTAACTAGCAATCTGAATAGCTATGCATACTATTGCATGAATGTACTTAGAATTGCTATGATAAGTTTTTATTTTTCTATAAATGAGCAAACACAATTAAAAATGCCTATTTCACTTAAGAGTTACTTTCCCCATGCATTATCACCGAATTGTCAGCAACTAAAAAGTACTTTTCTGCTGCCGCTGCTATATTAGCAACAATTTGACTTCCTGCTGCTAATATTATTTCTAACATTGAATATGAATTTGCTATGCATGCTGCTGCTATTAAATTTGCTTCATGCAATCTGAATAACTATGCATACTGCTGTTACAGCTGCACAAACGTACTTAGAATTGCTAAGCCCCTTTTAAATAAATGAAATGCAAGTGATGCCTATTCGCTTGAGGAATTCACATACCAGCCAGCCTTTTTAAGTCACTGAGACTGTTGGGAGATTGTTGTTGACTTCAGGAGAGCACACACTCAGCATGTTCCTCTGACCATCAATGGTGTGACTGTGGAGAGAGTGAGCAGCACCAAGTTCCTGGGTGTGCACATCACAGAGGACCTCTCCTGGACTGAAAACACAGCAGCACTGGCCAAGAAATCACAACAGCATCTCTACTTCCTCCACAAACTGAGGAGAGCCAGAGTCCCACCCCCCATCATGTACACCTTCTACAGAGGCACTATTGAGAGCATCCTGACGAGCTGCATCACTGTGTGGTATGGCGCCTGCCATGCGTCCTGCCGAAAGACTCTGCAACGCATAGTGAGAGCAGCTGAGAAGATCACTGGTGTCTCTCTCCCCTCCCTCCAGGACATTTATGGAACTCGTCTCACCCGTAAAGCCCTCTGCATCACAGGTGATCCCACTCACCCGTCACACAGCTTCTTCAGTCTGCTACCATCAGGGAGGAGACTGCGGAGTCTCCAGGCCAGGACCCACAGACTGAAGGACAGCTTCATCCATCAGGCTGTCAGGAAGCTGAACTCTCTCCCGAACCAGCCCCAGGCACCACTGAACTATGAACCCCCCACCCCCCACACCCCACATCCCCAGGTCCTTCAACTCCCCCCTCCCACTGACATGCGATGACATGCACCAGTCACTTTGTGCAGCACTAGTCTGCTCACTATCTCATTCTCCATGGAACTGACGTCATTCTACGACCTCATCAGTCAGTTAAATAAAATAACTGCTCTTGAGCCATTGTCACTTTAATCAATAAAATAAACTTTATTTGCACTAAAAACTCTTTTTATCTCTTTTTATCACTTCACTGGTTTGCACTCTATCTGCCATGTGCCTTGCACTGCTTTATTTAACTTTATTTTTAATTTTATTACATGTCTCTTTTTACATTTCCTTATTTTATAGCTGTATCTTATATTTTATATTTGATCTAGATTTTTAGGCTCTACTGTTAGTGTTATATGTATGTACTGGGGGTCTGAGAGTAATGTAATTTTGATTCTCTGTATGTATGTACTGTACATGGGGAAGCATTGACAATAAAGCAGACTTGACTTGAATTGCTATTAAGTTTGCTAAAAACTGAGATCTGAATAACTAGGCAATGTATACTGCTGCTACAGCTGCACAAAACTACTTACAATTACTATAGGCGTCTTTATAACAATGAACACAAGCAGATAATGCCTATTTTGCTTGAAGAGTTCACAAAATCTTTGAACGCCCTGTTAAATAAGTCATAAAAACCTATTCCAATTTTAAAGAGTTACTTACCCATCGGTTATCACTGAAATTTCAAGCAACCAGATACTTTCTGCTGCTATAAACAACAGTAATAATTTGAATTGATATGCTATGAATACTGCTATTAACACTTTGCTAATAACACAATCTGAACTAAAAGATACTACTACACTCCATAGTACTGAAGTACTACAATTGCTGAAAGCTCAACTGAAAACATGATAGTAAATCCCAGTTAAAAAGTGTCCTACTATTAGCTCCATTGCACATGGGCTACTAACTGGAAATAATTTATTATTAGTAGCATCTTTAAATTGTAAACTAATTCATTATTTTTTTTAAACTATCACTAAACATGACTTTCATTACAACTCTTCACTATCACTGAACATGAAGTGTCGAGTGAAATAAAGATGTGGCCCCTTTCAGAATTAGCGTCAATGCATCAATGCGGCGCGAGTACACTTTTGAGCAAGTATATTATTTTCTGATGCTCATTAAGTTGTTATGGTTAAATAGGTAAGGCTGTTGACAGTATGATGTTTATAAAAGACAGTTGAACGTCATCTTGACTTAAACTGTGAACAACTTCAAAACGCTAACTGTGAACCAACTCCACTAGTGAGGTGTGCATCTTCAAGTATCGGTTCATGGTTAATGAATGAATGAATGCCCACAGAAGACATTAAAAGCACTGGAGATTTCAGGCGAATAGGTAATTCACTTTACTATTCTAAATCCACGATGCTTGACGTTTTATTCTCACAAATGTTAACTAGGAAAACTTCTTGCTGCTGCTAATAATGCTATTGCTGTTATATGACAAGACATACAGAAACGTTTTAAGAAGGAGAGCAGTTGTCATTACTGTGGTAAAACTAGACACTGGATGAACGTGTACAAGACATTAAGAGAAATGAACAGCTTTACTCAGCTCCTACTCAGTCTACTTACAACTCTGAAGCTGCCCCTCCCCACGTCACCTAACTGTTGGAGCAGCTTGCTCAGGTGTTAACTGTAAGGGCTGTGAGTGCTTAACTTCCCCAGTAATGTACCACAAAGATGAAAGATCCTTTGTAAATAAAACTAAGCTGACCGTCACTTCCATCCATTGAGAAAACGTTACGTACACTCACAGTCACAGCCTTCAAAGCTATATTACAGCACACTTCAGTTACTCACCTATCCTTTTTGGGTAATTATGTTTGTTATGACTGATGTTTCATTAGAGGATGGAGATGTTGTACAGTACAGTTTGCACACCAACTACAGGGACAGACTAGGACAGACTGGGACAGACCGAACTGATTGCAATATATATTTTCACTGTTTTTTTTTTATTTTATTTTATGTAAAATCATTTTCTAACTGTTTTAAATTCATTTTAAATAAGTACAGTTTTAATAATTTTAAAAGTTTTAAAATTGCTTGTTTTATTCTTGTTCATTATTATTTTACTTTCTTTTATGTAAAGCACTTTGAATTATGGATTTCTGCAAATTGCAATAGGACCACTGGGAGGAGCCAGAGGAGCTTGATTTTTTCACAGATTATCTGTCTCATATTCTACTGTCAGGACATAATGACAGGTTTCACAAATACATTTTTACAAAAGTTACCTACTTCAGCTTTCATTGTGGTCAAAGGCAAGAACGTACATGTAATATGTACATTATGTCCAGGAGCGAAGACTTTGGCGACATCCGTTGTTAGCAACTCTAATTTAATGAAGCATCTCACGACGATTTTTCCTGGTAACGAGTTACTTTTATTATAGAGTAATTCAGTTACTAACTCAGTTACTTTTTGGAACAAGTAGTGAGTAACTATAACGAATTACTTTTTTAAAGTAACGTTCCCAACAGTGATTTTGATAACATTAAGTTAATAACGTGTTTTAATGTCGGTGATAGTAATAACACCGCTACATATACCTTAATATTCTCTGAGTTTCCATGTTCCCTTCCGAAAATGAACCATAATTTTACTACAAAAAAAAAAAAAGATTCTTGTAGCAATGATAACTACTAATAAACCATGGCTTTGATACTTCAAATCCCTTCAAATAAGTAAGTACTCAGATCATTTTTGTGGTAATAAAAACAGACCTAAGTGAACAACAACCTTTTAAAATGCCATAAAATTCATTATATAAAAACAATGAGGCGATAATGATTGGTTAATTAATAATAACTGAATAACACTGTAAAAATTCATAATGTGATACAAAATAAACAATGTATGTACATTACATAGCCTAGGCTACAAATGTCTGCAAAGGGCGCTAAAAGGCCTGATAACTGCTGTTGAAACACTTACAGGACGATCAAATCCTTGTTTAATATTGACCAAACATTTAATTCAAATATCCAATTAATTTCTCATTTTTTGGCCACCTTTTTTTGTGATAGAAATGCTGGCCTCTATAATTTCTTCAACAAAAACATGTGGACATCACAACTCTTACAAAGACTAAACCTTGTTTTTATTGAAGTAAAATTTTCTTGTGTCATTTCTGAATGCTTGAGACTATTAACTGTATTAGTAAAATCAAAGCCGTAGGCAGGGTGCGATTTGTGAAAAAAACAGAGGGGGGGATGCTTTGAAACATTTTAATTCATAAAAAGAAATCATGAGAACATGAGCTAGATGACTCATGCACTAATTAACATATTTATGAGTAAGTGCTTCGTATTGTATTGCCTCCCTACAGGGCCGTAGCTGGGGTTTGCGGGCCCCGGTGCATGTTGAACCAGTGGGCCCTGTTTGAAATTGTTTAATTTTTATGTTTGTTCTATTTATGTTTAAGTTTTTTTTTTTCAAGTGTGTAAGTGTCCAGGTACAGAAACCGATTAAGTAAATGTAAAATAGCACTGTATAGTCTTCACTCTAAAAATTAAATATACAATCACACCAAAATTTATTCAGACACCTTCAACATTTCGAACATTATCACAGTTTATTTGCTATAGTTTGGAAAATGGTAATAAAATATGACAAGAACTCAAGTTAAACTGTCAGAACAAATTCATCTTGATAATGTATGTATGTGTAATGTATGTAATGAATTACAATCAACCAAAACTTCAGACAGCTGTTAGTTTGACAATATTTACACAACGATCAATACTTTGTTGAAAAATTACCAAGCAATGCTTAATTTTGTTCAGTCTGTGGTGTGAAAAGGTTGCATTAGCTATTCAGGAAAAAACACGTGTAAGCAAATCATGGTGCTTTATATGGTGCTGAATAATTTTTGGTCCCAGTTTTATTATTATTATTATTATTATTATTATTATTATTATTATTATTAGTAGTAGTAGTAGTAGTAGGAGTTGTAATACTGTACTGTATGAAGAATTTTTGGTATAATATGTCACAGTTCGCTTTATTTTGCTATACTCGCATAAATGTATTATAGTGTCCTGCACCTTATATCAAAAATTATATCTGGTGTCTGAATAATTGTTGGTTTGACTGTGCATAAATTCTTGTTAAAACTACAAAGTAGTTCAGTCAAGATCAGTGAGTAATTTTCTTTCTTTCATTTTCTTGGATTAACATTACACCAGCTAGTAGCTAAATTAAGTGCGGTCACTTTAAGAGACAATGAATGCATCCAATATAATACACATTCGATCTTTTTCTAAACTATTTACTTTCACTTAAGACATAACCAACAGTTTTTTTGAACATCCTTTCCAAGACAGGTATTTTGACATATTTTGTATGTACGTATTTGTCGGCACAAGAGATGCAAATTCAGTGTTCAAGTGTTTTGAGACGCCTTTCTCTGTGTGAGCCCTAAACACCAGAACACCGTGGTACTGAATTGGGCTCTTACACATCCGTTTGTTTGTTCAAACTGCGATTTGTTTTTGTTCGTTTGTCTGTGAGACGCGGCTCTCTCTCCGCGTGCGCACCGATCAAAGCGCGCGAGTAACCAGCTACTCAGTTCAGCTTTTCCGCGCTTGTATTAGAATGCTTTAAACTCTTTTTAATGTTTTAACTGACAAGCTGTAAGGCTTAAAAACACGTGAAAATTGTAAACTTTCGTGACCACAAACAGTAGTGGTCTTTTTATGCTGGCCTCAGCCAGTCGGTTGAGAAAGTAGCGCATTTTAAAATAAAATTGACTTTAATCAAACCACGGATCCGTGATAAGTTTTGTGATCCATCTCGCCCCTACTAGTGGAGTAACACTGATCACTCTGAGGGGGGGGGGGGGGGGGGGGGTAAATTTATCCCCACCCGGGGATAAAAATAATTCAGCAGAGGCAGGGATACATTGACCAGAAAGGGGGAAATCCCACGCATCCCTCTCGGCAAATCGCACCCTGACCGTAGGCAACTGTCTAGCTACAACTGTAATTTGTAAATAATACAATTTAATTACAATTTAGTTATTTACTTTTATATTTTATTAAAGTTATTTTGATAATTTTGACCCCTAAAGTATGTTTTTTTTTCATTTATTATTATTATTTTTTTTACTTCCATAATAATTTGGGGAGGGGGCACAACAATACAGTTCTGCTTAGGGCTCCCTTCAGCCAGCAGTGGCCTGCATACATTAACATCCCCAGTGACCCTCTCATGGGACATTGTACTTATACACAAAAGTAAATTATTTTTATTTTTTTTTTAAGCGTATTTGCTTTAAAGCCCTGCTGGTTATTTATATGTTTTATTTGTGTGCTGTTCTGACGTGCTTTATTTTTCTCTGAGCACGCAAAGCATGCACACAAAAATTTAAAAACCCTTCAAACTGTGTCTGATTACTGAACTAAGTTATGTTTTGTGGTAATATTGGCAAAACACAAGGTTTATGTATAGCATCAGTTGGTTATGTTTAAAATGAAAGAAATAGATGCATGTCTGTATATCAGATGAGTGCAGGTCTTAAAGGGACAGTACTGAACATGCTGTCGACTGTAATTAAAGAGATAGTTCACCCTAAAATTTTATTTCTGTCATTGTTTATTCACTTACATGTTGTCCCAAGACATTTTTGCCATATTGCCCCCCCTAACAAACCAATACTGTACATGCTACCCACCCCCCAACCATCATCCACCAAAGCCCCCCAGACCCCCCCATAACACCATTTTTGCCCCTCCAGAGGTCTGTGTACACCACTCACCAGCTATATCAAAACTTCTTGCATCCTTTCATTTTCTGTCATCTGGTTCTTTTTAATCTACTGTGGTTTCTTTATTTCTTTATTCTTTATTTGTGACTACGCTAATTTGTGCGGCACTATATTGTGTTGGTCAATATGTAAATGAGATGTTGCGTCTGTTCTTTGATTTGCGTGATTGTTAGTAAATCACCCACAGATCTGCACTGTTTTAGAATTGTGCTCTGGAGCTAATTTTTCCTGCTTTATAAAACTGGCCTGTATCATTTATTTATTTTATTTTTTCATTTAATTTCTGCATTTGTTATAAGGTGAGATGTATGATGCTTTTTATTATTATTAATATTATTATTATTATTATAGGAATGCAAAAATCCTTTTGAATGCAGATCCATACTGTGAGATGAGAACAAAAAATAAGAAAATGAGTAAATAATCATTGCTTTATGTTATTGGACTTTATATAATATATATAATATAATTAAAATATATTGAATATAATGTATATATATAGACATATAATGTGTGACATCGATCACATGATCTGGGCCCTCATGAACAGGAGACACATGTGCTAAACACATCTAAAGTAAACTCATCCCAGAACAAAACCTGCTCCAGAGCCAGTAATGTTCAGAGAATGGGTTGCTATGGCTACATACTCCAAAAGTTTAATTATCAGTTTATGTATTCATAATCTTACCCAGACATGTCACATAACCTGATTTCTGGAATACAGCAGATTTCACTTTATAATACTTTTAACATAAACAGAGCTTTTCAAAAGACTTCTGAGGCCATCCTTAAAAATATTCTTGTTTGCCGTAACCCGACCGACCCTGTCAATTTAGGACCGACTCAATTATTATTATTTTTTTGTTTTTAGTCCGACCGACTTGCCGGTTGTACGTTTGCATTAAGACCGACCAAACGAAGGCTAAGTTATTTCTTTAATAATCTATGTTTACACGGATGTCAAACTATGGCCTGTGCGTTCTCTTCGTCTCCTCTCACTCACTGTCAGAGTCAAAGGTTCGCTCTTGGTAATGATGGCTGCTGCTGCAGTAAACAAAATGTCCGCGGTCACTGTTCAAAGTCATACGGGTTCGGGCACGTTAATACATCTAAAACAATTATTAAAACATCTCGACACCGCTTCAACTTGGCACGAAGTTCTGGAAAAACTGTGCCCAGATTTTTTCCCATCCTTTCTTCCGTCTCGACTGTCACTTTATGTTCGAAAATCTATTGCACGAATCAACCAACACAAGTTTCGAAAACGAAAATAGTAAATTGATTTTCACGGCCTTCTCTCGGAGCGTGTCCAGGTTTTTTTTTTTTGGAACACGCGTCACACAGCAACTGCAGCTTCGGACAAACACATAACAGCAAATAATACTTCTGCACAATGTTTCTCTTTTTACAACAGAAATGTGAATTCTGCCGGTATTCAGACATACATACAGATCTCATGCATACAGATACAGATTCGGGCTAGAATCGCCTATGCGTTTTTTTTTTTTTTTGTTCTAATCGTAAACACAGCCATGTTGAAGCCTGCAGTAAATGTTTTGCATTATGGCAGTTCACTCTGCTTATTGTTTTTCGAGAATGTTGCACTCCTGTTTGTCATTTTGCACGTAACTTCATGCCAATAAATCATCAGAAATATTGGTCTTTACCAATATATTGAATCTTTACATTCCTCCTGCCTGTTGTCCGTGGATTTACCTATATTTGGTGTTATTTGCTGTATAAAATGCATCTAGACATGCAAAATCGATTTTACAATGGATTCAATGAACACTTTTTTTTTTCACAAAAGGGACAACCCAAAAAAGCAAAGTAAACGTTCTCTCATTTGTAGGTTGCATTGCATTGACACGTAGCAGTGGATGCAAGTAAAACAGTATAACAGTACCTCATTTTTTTTTTTCTTCTCACCTGAAATTCATGCAATAAACATGTTTTTGACAAAGATTTAAATTTGTTTGTGGTCTATATAGCCTCCATCAAAATGAGGTTTGCAATGATGCACCCGAAGACACGGGTTGAAGACCCAGTCAGTGACGTCACGATATGCTAATTTGTTTAAATTCATACCTACATAATGACCATCACCAATATTGTACTTTTTTTTTACATTGAAACTTGAAAAAATATATAATTATATAAAAAATAATCTGTTACTGCAAACCAAATTAAGGATGGCCTGAGTGTGACAGCAGTATATGCACAATTATAAACATGCATTAGATAATAAAACAGTATTTTCTCCACATGACTCTGAGATAACAACTTAATGACTTAATGAGTTTCATCAAAATAAGATTGTGCACATTCAAACTCCATACACTATGTCAGAGTAATTAACACATCACACACGTTATTGACATCACACACATATTTCATCTTATAGATCATATACAGATGTCTTTACCTGTAAGAAGTGCACAGAGAATGATCCGTCCCAGCAGACACATGTGACGCTTATCAGCCATTTTCTGTTTCTGTCAGTCTTTCTCTTCACTCTATAATTAAAGCTCTTCTTTTTAACACCATCAGCTCATCCTGTGGGTGTTAACTTCCTCTGTTCTCACCAACTGACCATTGAGCAGCATTTCACTCACACTATACTGATGAAGAAAAGAAGTTTCTATAAAATATAGGGTACAACGGGGCTAAATGTCCACCTTAAGAAAAAAAAAATGCCTAAAATGTATATTTGTAGAAAAGAAAAAAATATACTTTTTATTGGACATTAATCAAGCAACAGATTTTAGTTGTTTATTTTGTTTAAAAACCTTATAAATGCATGAGGTGGTAAAGAGGGACCTTTTTCCACACATGGGGCACACAGTATTGATATAAATGCTTCAGCTAAAATAATGTCAGTTAATACAAAGTTAGTTAATACTTGTTCAAAGCAATCACTTTAGCAAAGTTTGTACTATTTTCTGCTTAGTTTGATAAATAAAATAATTAAATTTGTTTAAAAAATATACTGTCATTAAAATATATTAATATAAAATATATATTTCAAAATACAGAAACATCAAAATCATTGAAATAAGTAAAGATTCTGAAAGTATTGAAGGAGATCCTATATATATAAATATATATATACATATATATATCTTTACTTATTAATACACCCGTATTAGGAAATGTGAAGTCGTGGAGAAATTTTGCACATCTGCAAATTAGTACGTAAATTCATCCAATGAGAGTTGCAGAGTTTCAGCCAATCAGAAGAGCTACTTTGGTTTGCTGCTGAGTAGGGGGAGGCTGCAGACCTGGAGCCAGTAGATATACGCCCCAAGCAGTTTTACGCCACTGTTGTTCCTCATGCGTTCAGTAGGGGGAGGCTGTATATTAATTATATGAGCCTAGTCATATATCAGAACAGCAGACCATATCTATATGTATGATAGCAGCAGACCTTCTTGAAGCGATATGAATTGAGGTATGTTAACTAATCTGCTAAAGTTATTGTTGTTGATTGTATTGTAATGATGCAACATTTATCATTTATAAACGATTGATGCAATATCAATTCAAAAGATGGGTAAATTTACCGTAATTCCTCAAATAAAAACCGGTAGTCAAATAAACACCGGGCCTCTTATAGTGGCCGGGGGCGTGGTCAACACGGACAAATAAAGGCTGGTCTTAAATAAAGGGTGGGGGAAAATTTGTGCAGCAGAGCCAGATAACGAACGTACACGCCCACTGCCGGAGCATTTCTCGTTCTCGAGTCAAGAACGGGTTGCATCTGTTTTCAGGTCACCAGTACACTGAACTGAGAACCGTTTCTGTTGGACGCGTCCAATTCGAGAACCAAGGAGCTGATGATACTGCGCATGTGTGATTCAGCGTGAAGCAGACCGACACACAGAGCGTCTGAACCGAACTGATTCTTTTGGTGATTGATTCTGAACTGATTATGTGCTAATGTTATGATCTCTGTCCACTGGAATGCTATCGCTTTTAATTTAAAATGGGTTATTTAAAACAATTACTTATCAAACAGATGGAATTAGAAATAAAGGCCTGCCTCTAATAAAAGCCTGCTTCAAATAAAAGCCTGTTACCTTCTGCTGTTCAGGTAAATAAAGGCCCCGGCTTTTATTTGAGGAATTAAGGTATTTCAAGAGGCAAAAGTACTTGATTGAGTCAGATGTTCTGTCTGACTCAAACTTACCACGTGTAGGTTAAGCTGCCCCTAGTCTTCTCTTTAAAATCGCTGTCTCATTCACTTTTACAATTAATTACATTTTTATATTTATCTTGTTGTCTGTCTTTAGCTTGCATGACCCACATGGAAATAACCTATATAAACATATATGTTTCAATATAGGTTTTGATATAGGTTTTTAATATATGTGACATATATAAAATTGGCCGTTTTCCTATATTATATGTACATATATGTACATATATGCACACACATATATGTACATATATGCACACATATATATGAACATATATATGTACATATATGCACACATATATTTACACATATATGTACACATATATATGTGCATACATATACCTATATAGGTACATATATGCACGTATATATGCACCTATATGTTCACCTATAACAGTAAAATTAAAATCCATAGCTGCTAGGCAACATAAATAAAAGTCCAAAATGTAGAAATGTACATTATTTACTTACTCAAGATCAATCAAATAGTACAAAAAAATATATAGTACAAGAACAAAAATAAGACAAAAAACCTGCTAGGCAACATAAATAAAAGTCCAAAATATAGAAATGTACATTATGTATTTACATGAACAATCAAATAGTACAAGAACTAAAATAAGACAAAAAACTGAACAGAAAAAAAAATATCTTTATTATTCTTTGAAGGTCTGTCATGACGCGCCTCATCATCCTCCTCCTCCGCCGCCTCCTCCTCTTCCTCTTCCTTCCTGCACTATCCAGTGACGTTTGATAGGGTGTCCAAGATTTTTATTTTTTCCTCTTTTTTTTCGGCACACAAACTTTTTAGTGGATAGGCATTTTCGTCCACACGGATCTGGCGTTTTGAAAGAGTGAAACCGTTGTTTTGAAACCGGGTCCCAGAGTGGATATATTTGAAAACGCCGCCTTAGCATTTCGTCTGGCCGGCGAATCCGTACATTTTCTGAAAATATGGCGTCATTAGCCCACGTCTCGCCCCTAGTCAAACACCACTACATCACGTAACAGCAACAAAAACATGAACAAACACTGAACGCTAACATTAACACGGATTAATAAATGTATTGATCCATGTTCGCTTGTGTACCACGCGCAATGTTTATCAGGAAATTCATGTCTTCTTCTCCGTTTTAAGTGTATCTCTGTGGCAGAATTACAGCACCACATGCTGGTCTGGCATCTATACTACATCGGTTTCGTGTGGACGTGGATATTTCTTGAGACGAGGGTGACCTCATAGCTGGCTACGGGCCTGTATGCATTGTATATTGTCATAATTCACAACAAAAAAGCTGCTCTAAAGTATAATTTTCTGTTGACATACTGTAATAAATGATATTAACCACTAAAGAGCACTGATGAGCTTTGCTTATTGCAGTCTAACACTTACAGCACACTTTTTATTCTTTTTACAGTGTAGAAGACAATTCATCATGCAAATACATAAGACCAAGAGGAAATTATGAAGGTATTTTTGAGTCAAAATGACTGAACACCTGTGACAGTGTGATTTGTAGTTGTAGAGAAAATCACACATGTATCAGTAAATTTGAAGTCACAGAGAGAATTTTTTTTAGAACAGAACTGAACGGTTCGTTTTTTTCAGTGAACCGTCCCATCCCTAGTAAATATAAATGTAATTCTGACCGACCTGCTCCCTTACTGGCCAACATGGCTGGGAATTTGCAGCAACTTGCTGCGTCTGTGGGCAGGGCTTTTCTCCTTTTTACACGTTCCCTCTCTGCTGCTCCTTTGTGTTTACGCTCCATTTTTTTCGCGATTTTCTAAGATAAAGCCTGCCTCTGGATATAGTCAATCAGGCAGTGCTTCGCTGATGTTTGGTCATGTGGTGGTGTCATTTTCTCACCGCGATCGTCTGATTCGTAGATTCATAAAACCGTCAATTAATTCGCAGTTGCATACATTAGCAGCCTATTGCACGTCAGCCTGATCGACTGCACAGCGGTAGCCGGCAGGCCAGAATGACCATCAGGCCACCGGGAAATGTCCCGGAGCTCCCGATGGCCAGTCTGGCCCTGGCATGTACGTTCGTTAACTGGCTCTGCTGCACAAATTTTCCCCCACCCTTTATTTAAAGGGGTGGTTCGGGATTTTTGACATCGGACCTCATTTCTAAGTCAGCCTGGTTGTTATTCATTAGTGGAGACATTTTTTTTTTTTAAATTATCCAGTCTTTATATTTGGATAGATAGCCGATGCTAGGCTAGCGCGAGTCAATGGGTATATGTTAGCCAGCCATTAAAAACCGTTTTACGCGCTCCACAGTGCACCAAACGCAAATCAATTATAACACTAGACTATCGATGCAAATGTCCGTTGATAGAATAATGTTAGAAATTAAACTTACCTTTCATCACATTGCATTAGTTATAATTTGTTCCCTGTAATCATAAGCCTTGTCGACAGCAGCAGCGGAGTGATATTGATTACCTAGGCAACCGAGTGAGCCGGTCCACACATGACGCAAGTGTATTTACCTGCCGCTGGCACACTGATTATCACTAACATCACATAAGCAGAGCAAAGTAGAGCCGGAGCAAAGTAAAATTCCGCAGCGGCTGAGAAACTAGTTCCTTTAGGATCATTGAGATGTAAGGTAAGTTTGATTTCTAACATTATTCTCTCAACGGACATTTGCATCGATAGTCTAGTGTTATAATTGATTTGCGTTTGGTGCACTGTGGAGTGGGTAAAACGGTTTTTAATGGCTGGCTAACACATACCCATTGACCCGCGCTAGCCTAGCATCGGCCAACTATCCAAATATAAGGACTTGATAATTTTTAAAAAAAAATGTCTCCACTGATGAATAACAACCAGGCTGACCTAAAAATGAGGTCCGATGTCAAAAATCCCGAACCACCCCTTTAAGACCAGCCTTTATTTGTCCGTGTTGACCATGCCCCCGGCCACTATAAGAGGCCCGGCGTTTATTTGACTACCGGTTTTTATTTGAGGAATTACGGTAAATTGACCCATCTTTTGAATTGATATTGCATCAATCGTTTATAAATGATAAATGTTGCATCATTACAATACAATCAACAACAATAACTTTAGCAGATTATTTAACATACCTCAATTCATATCGCTTCAAGAAGGTCTGCTGCTATCATACATATAGATATGGTCTGCTGTTCTGATATATGACTAGGCTCATATAATTAATATACAGCCTCCCCCTACTGAACGCATGAGGAACAACAGTGGCGTAAAACTGCTTGGGGCGTATATCTACTGGCTCCAGGTCTGCAGCCTCCCCCTACTCAGCAGCAAACCAAAGTAGCTCTTCTGATTGGCTGAAATTCTGCAACTCTCATTGGATGAATTTACGTACGAATTTGCAGATGTGCAAAATTTCTCCACGACTTCACATTTCCTAATACGGGTGTGTAAATACGTTTTGCACCATATTCACTGCAGTAATTGTATAAAAAATGTGAGCGTACAAATTTCTTAATTTGTGATTTGTAGAATAGGATTTGTGCACCTGCAATGAAGAATTTGAGAAGGTGTAACTGTTGTGTTGTGTTTGTGGGAGAAAAAAAAAGTCTACAGGTTTGCAACTCTAAAAACATTTCTCTGTGACTTCAAATTTACTGATACAGATGTGTGTCTTTTCTCTACAACTACAAATCACACTGTCACAGGTGTTCAGTTGTTTTGACTCAAAAATACCTTCATAAAAATACCTTCATAGGTTTAAATGTGCATCGGCTGATGGCACGCAGGAGTGGAGTGGCTGATGGCACGCAGGATGGCGGGGAGTGGAGCCTGACAGACCTGCGAAAGCTGTCCACAGGCAGGAGAGTCCGTCGACATTGGTGTTGGCCGTCCCCGCCCGATGTTGTAGGGTGAAGTTAAAGTCCTGGAGCACCAGGAACCACCGCGTCACCCTGGCGTTGGTCTCCTTCGCCTGGGCCATCCACTGCAGGGGAGCGTGATCCATGAGGAGGGTGGAGTGGCGGCCGAGGAGGTAATAACAGAGCTCCAGGACTGCCCACTTGACAGCCAACACTTCCCTCTTTACGGTGGCGTACCGCTGTTCTGCGGGGGTCAGCTTTCGGCTGATGAACATCACCATGTGTTCCTCACCGTCGTGGCCCTGCGACAAGATGGCTCCCAACCCAGTGTCGGACGCGTCCGTTTGCAGCAGGAAGGGGCGGTTGAAGTCGGGGGCACGGAGGACCGGTTCCGTCATCATGGCGGCCTTGATTTTGAGGAATGCTGCTTCTGTTTCGGGGGCGCACAAGACTTTTTCCGGCTGCCCCTTCCTGGTCAGGGCTGTCAGGTGGGCTATGGCCTTTGTTGTTGCCTTTCTCGAAGGGCACCTCTATGATGGGTAGTGGTATCAGCAAGGCTGGGGGGAGGGGTTCGAGGTGACGTCCACTAGCACGTTGGACAGGCCTGGCAGAATCGACGGACCTCAGCCTCGAGGTCCGGCCAGTGGAATCGGTCACGGAGGTGCTGTATGGTGTTTTGGGCTCCTAGGTGGCCTTGCTGCGCAGGACCACCAGCAGTGTCTTCTCCTCCTCCCGCCGCTGGGCGACACAGTAGAGCAGGCCATTTTCCACAATAAAATGTGGTGTTGGGTGGCGTGCCGGCTGAAGCTCCTTCCCCTCGGCAACCCTCACCTGGGCCCAGCAATGTTTGAGGCGATCGTCCTCGTGCTGGTCCCTAGAGAAACCCCCGGCCCCGGTCACCTGCTGAAACAAATCATAGTAGAGGTTAGGATGAGGGCGGGGTAACTCACCCCCCCATGGGACTGTCGGAGGCGAGCAGCACGGGACGTCACGGGGCCTTCCTGCCGGGCTTCCTGGGTGGGTGGTTCCCGGTTGGGCTGGCGGGCTGGGTGACGGCGGTGAGTAGGCGGTCGAACCCTGGCCAGTCCCTTCCCAGGAGGACCGGTACGGGGAGGTCTCGGACAAGCCCCACGTCTATCGCCCAGGCGCCGACCGGTCCAGTGATGGTGACTCACCGCACAGGCACTTCCCTGGTGTCGCCGTGTACACAGGTTATGGGGAGCTGGGTCTTGATGTCGGCCCGCGGAGGTAATATGGAGGTCCTGACTAGGCTGACTGCGCTGCCGGAGTCCAGAAGGGTTAGGAACGGCCGTCCGTTTAACTTTACTTCAGCCTGTGGCACGTTTTCGGTGTTCACGGCGCAGCCCGCCAGCCAAGGTCGTCCTGGGGAGCGAAGAGCTTCCGTGGGCATGGGCTCATCCTGTGGGCCGGGAACCGCTGGCCTGCTTACCGGACGTTGGGTGCCCTCCGGCATGCGCCGCTCCTGGACCACCCTTCGGGGAAACGGCGGCGCTCTCTCCCCTATCTCCCGTTGTTGGGTGGCCTTCGCCAGCATTATGGCCTCGACATGTACATCTACGTTGGTCGGGTTCCGCATCCCGGCGGCCTGACATAGTGGGCGGGGAAGGGCACGTAGGAGGCGGTCGACCACGATGCGTTCCGCTACCTGATGTATGGTGGGACCCCCGGCCCGCAACCAGTGTTGAGCCAAACGGGAGAGGGTAGCGGCCTGGGCCCGGGCTGCAGGGGCGCCCCCAAGGGGTGGCCAGGGGTGGCCACGGCCACCCCAGTATAAACTCTGGCCACCCCTGCGGCCACCCCTGCGGCCACCCCTAGGATTATTTACAGTGGGTCCTATTAATTTAAATGCAGAATGTAAATTCACAATAGTTTAAGAAGTGAAAAAAAAGTGCAGCACCTGCTGCAGCCACAGTTTTGCGTCTCTGAGCACGCGGCATAGGCGGTATAGGCATATGCTAAGGGCGCCACTCATCCATAGGGGCGCCAGAATGAGTGAACGAGTGAATTTTTTTTTTTTTACATTTTTTTTTATAATAGGCTTCTATTTAAAAACCATTAATTCGAAATACTACCAAATAAAGCAAAAAAAAAAAAAAAAAGTCCGGCTCTTCAATCTTCCCCCGCCCATCGAGTGCTTGAAGTGCGTCAGAAACAGAGCGCGGGCATGATCAGTTGTTGGTAATTTGTTGTGTAGCGTGCCCGACGCCGCATCCAATGTTGACAGCACTGCTTTTGTTAACACACAGCTCGTAGAAACGGGCCTGGCAGCTCGCGCCAGTTCTAGACACGGTGAAAGTTTCCTGATTGTGACGGAAGGCCGAATTTACATGACACATTATAAATGAGCATAGTCTGCGATAGATACAGTGCCAAAAAGAAGAGAAGAGGATAAAGACAGAGGTAAAGAGATGTAGTGAAAGAACAATTTATTGCATAGGAGTAAGATACTATAATTTCATTGCAGTTATTTTTACCTTAAACTTAATGTTAGCAGTTGTTCTGAGTCCCCAGACTGTGATTTTGTACAATCATGTCAGTTTTAAGACGCATTTATTATTATCACTTTTTTATTAATGTTTTACTCTACAGTTGTGCAGGGGATAGCCTACAGTACAGACCAAAAGTTTGGAAACATTAAAAATAGTAATGTTTTTGAAAGAAGTTTCTTCTGCTCATCAAGCCTGCATTTATTTGATCAAAAATACAGAAAGAATTTAATATTGTGATATATTATTACAATTTAAAATAATTTGTTTTTAATTTATTATAATTTAAATTATCATTTATTTCTGTGATGCAAAGCTGAATTTTCAGCATCATTACTCCATTCTTCAGTGTCACATGTGACATCCGGTCTATCACATGATCCTTTAGAAATCATTCTAATATGATGATTTATTATGAGTGTTGGAAACAGTTCTGCTGTAATGTGTGTGTGTGTGTGTGTGTGTGTGTGTGTGTGTGTGTGTGTGTGTGTGTGTGTGTATGCTAAATCATGAATACAATGACAGGATGACAGGGTGAAATGGGCTGTGATGCATGGGGCGCCAGGTAAAATCTTTCCTAGGGCAGCAAATTGGTCAGGGCCGGCCTTGTCTGAGCAACATTAAAGTGTTTCGTTCCGGAATGAATCAACCGTTTAAAAGATTCGGTTCAATCGCAATGGCTCACTTATTAACAGTGACTCGCTGCCACCTATTGGCGGTTTTATTTTCACATTTAATGGAACCTTTTCATTTTTTAAATAATTTTAAACATCGGTTTTCAATGTTTTATCTTTAAAATATCAAAACATTATTTATTAATTTGTAACTGCAGGTTAAAGTATTCCATGTTCCACGGAGCTGCATTAAACAGTGTGTAAAAACATCTAAATGGCACTTCAGATGCAGCCTCTGTTTTATCTACATTGCAAAGATCAATTTTGTTGATACTGATTGCATTTGCTTGGTAACAGCCCAAATGCAAGTATTTGACCTAAAATATGGTGCACACTTTTAGAAACAATGGTGTAAAGGTCAAAAAAAAAAACTCAGGTGTCAGCACAATTAAAAATAAGATATCAGCACAATAACACTCTGCAAAATAGTGTAATTATCGTTATCGATAAAATCCTAGAACTCACAGAGATATAACTTTTTGTCTATATTGCAAACCCTTATTTTTTTTTCTTTATTTTAATGTGCCACCCCCAAAATTTACTGTGGCCTCATTTGGCCACCCCTGTTAACATTTTCTGGGGGCGCCACTGCCGGGCTGGGTGCCGTGGGTGGAAGGTCCACTCGTTGGACAATTGGGCAGCGCGGATCGCTGAAAACCCCATTCGTCCCAGGATCTCCTTTCGTAGGTCCTCATAGGAGGTGCTGTGAGTAGGCGCAGGTGTGTCTGCACCGTTGTCAGAGCGACACTGATGAGTGCTCGGGACATGTGTCACAGTATATGTATCTGTATCTGTGCTGTATCTGTATCTGTATCTGTGCTGTATCTGTATCTGTTCTGTATCTGTATCTGTTCTGTATCTGTATCTGTATCTGTGCTGTCTCTGAATCTGTGCTGTATCTGTATCTGTGCTGTCTCTGTATCTGTGCTGTATCTGTATCTGTATCTGTATCTGTGCTGTATCTGTATCTGTGCTGTATCTGTATCTGTGCTGTCTCTGTATCTGTGCTGTATCTGTGCTGTATCTGTATCTGTGCTGTCTCTGTATCTGTGCTGTATCTGTGCTGTATCTGTATCTGTGCTGTCTCTGTATCTGTGCTGTATCTGTGCTGTCTCTGAATCTGTGCTGTATCTGTATCTGTGCTGTCTCTGTATCTGTGCTGTATCTGTATCTGTATCTGTATCTGTATCTGTGCTGTATCTGTATCTGTTCTGTATCTGTATCTGTTCTGTATCTGTATCTGTTCTGTATCTGTATCTGTGCTGTCTCTGAATCTGTGCTGTATCTGTATCTGTATCTGTATCTGTGCTGTATCTGTATCTGTGCTGTCTCTGTATCTGTGCTGTATCTGTATCTGTATCTGTATCTGTGCTGTATCTGTATCTGTTCTGTATCTGTATCTGTTCTGTATCTGTATCTGTGCTGTCTCTGAATCTGTGCTGTATCTGTATCTGTGCTGTCTCTGTATCTGTGCTGTATCTGTATCTGTGCTGTCTCTGTATCTGTGCTGTATCTGTATCTGTGCTGTCTCTGTATCTGTGCTGTATCTGTGCTGTCTCTGAATCTGTGCTGTATCTGTATCTGTGCTGTATCTGTGCTGTATCTGTATCTGTTCTGTATCTGCATCTGTGCTGTATCTGTGCTGTCTCTGTATCTGTGCTGTATCTGTGCTGTATCTGTATCTGTGCTGTCTCTGTATCTGTGCTGTATCTGTGCTGTATCTGTTCTGTATCTGTATCTGTGCTGTATCTGTGCTGTATCTGTATCTGTGCAGTATCTGTATCTGGGCTGTCTCTGTATCTGTGCTGTATCTGTGCTGTCTCTGAATCTGTGCTGTATCTGTATCTGTGCTGTCTCTGTATCTGTGCTGTATCTGTGCTGTATCTGTATCTGTTCTGTGCTGTATCTGTGCTGTCTCTGTATCTGTGCTGTATCTGTATCTGTGCTGTCTCTGTATCTGTGCTGTATCTGTGCTGTATCTGTATCTGTGCTGTATCTGTATCTGTGCAGTATCTGTATCTGGGCTGTATCTCTATATGTATCTATACTGTATATGTATCTGTATCTGTATCTATACTGTGTCTGTGCTGTATCTGTATCTGTGCTGTATCTGTATCTGTATCTGTGCTGTATCTGTATCTGTATCTGTATCTGTTCTGTATCTGTATCTGTGCTGTCTCTGTATCTGTGCTGTATCTGTATCTGTATCTGTGCTGTATCTGTGCTGTATCTGTATCTGTGCTGTATCTGTATCTGTATCTGTATCTGTGCTGTATCTGTATCTGTTCTGTATCTGTATCTGTGCTGTCTCTGTATCTGTGCTGTATCTGTATCTGTTCTGTATCTGTATCTGTGCTGTCTCTGTATCTGTTCTGTATCTGTATCTGTGCTGTCTCTGTATCTGTGCTGTCTCTGTATCTGTGCTGTATCTGTATCTGTATCTGTGCTGTATCTGTGCTGTCTCTGTATCTGTATCTGTGCTGTATCTGTATCTGTATCTGTATCTGTGCTGTATCTGTATCTGTGCTGTATCTGTATCTGTGCTGTATCTGTATCTGTGCTGTATCTGTATCTGTGCTGTCTCTGTATCTGTGCTGTCTCTGTATCTGTGCTGTATCTGTGCTGAATCTGTATCTGTGCTGTATCTGTATTTGTGCTGTATCTGTGCTGTATCTGTATCTGTGCAGTATCTGTATCTGGGCTGTATCTGTATATGTATCTATACTGTATATGTATCTGTATCTGTATCTGTATCTATACTGTGTCTGTGCTGTATCTGTATCTGTATCAGTATCTGTGCTGTATCTTTATATGTATCTGTATCTGTATCTGTATCTATACTGTATCTGTGCTGTATCTGTATATGTATCTGTATCTATACTGTATCTGTGCTCTATCTGTATCTGTATATTTGCTGTATCTGTATATGTATCTGTATCTATATCTATACTGTATCTGTGCTGTATCTGTATCTGTATCTATACTGTATCTGTGCTGTATCTGTATCTATATCTATACTGTATCTGTGCTGTATCTGTATCTGTATCTATACTGTATCTGTGCTGTTTCTGTATCTGTATCTGTGCTGTATCGGTATCTGTGCTGTATCTGTATCTATACTGTATCTGTATATGTATCTGTATATGTATCTGTATCTATACTCTGTCTGTGCTGTATCTGTATCTGTATCTGTGCTGTATCTGTATATGTATCTGTATCTGTATCTGTATCTGTGCTGTATCTGTGCTGTATCTGTATCTATACTGTATGTGTATATGTATCTGTATATGTATCTGTATCTATACTGTGTCTGTGCTGTATCTGTATATGTATCTGTATCTGTATCTGTATCTGTATCTGTGCTGTATCTGTATATGTATATGTATCTGTATCTGTATCTGTATCTATACTGTGTCTGTGCTGTATCTGTATCTGTATCTGTATCTGTATCTGTATCTGTATCTGTATCTGTGCTGTATCTGTATCTGTATCTGTATCTGTATCTGTATCTGTACTGTATCTGTGCTGTAGTTCCCGAGAGTCTGACTCCTTGACAGTAATTTAAAAGAGTCTCAGGGTCCCCAGAATCCAACAAACTGAAGAGAGACTGATCTGTGTGAAGACTTCAACACTGCTACAGTTACAGCTGAATATTTGAGACATTTTAACCATTTGAGCTCGACAGTTGTGTCTGCTTAATGATAAAATGATGTGAACAATTTAAGTTGGTTTCAAGGACAAGAAGAAATATGAATTAATTATTGTAATGAATTTCTCAGTTGCAGGCCAGGATGTCCCTTTCTTTGTACATGTACATTTTTTTGTATTCATTTTCAGTTTTAGATGGATTATTTAATCTGATCCAGAGTCATAAATTAAGTTATCCTTCCAAGAGATATGAGTGGTTTTCTGCTTTCCTTGTTCATGATTTTGATGAACATATATATTTCTTTGATTTTATTCAGTGCAATTTGATGTATGAAATCAATAAATAATACAGTAGAATCTCTTTTTTTATTTTGCATAAACATTTTTATCACCAAATGTAGAACAAAAAAAAAAAACATTTTCAAATTGTGAATTTATATTTATTCTTTCAATACTTAACATGAAATCATGGTTGAACTGTGTTGTGGGGAATACAGTCCTTCATGTTTTTTCTTATTTAGGGTAAAGAGGAAACATAAGTAAGGATTTGTCTCTGCTTTGAAATGATCCATAAAATGAAAAAATAAAAATATATGTTAATATATTGTGATAAATAAGCTGGACTATTAAAACATTTGTAATATTTTTAACATTTTAAAATCTGTTTATTAAGGTACCTGACTCACTTTGATGATGACTTTATTTAATATCATATTTAAAGCAGTCTGTACAATATGGATTACTGGAAAATGACATTCAGATGTATGCAAATATATATAATATCCATAAACGTTCAAATAATTATTTCTGTAATCTTTATATATATATATATATATATATATATATATATATATATATATATATAGAGAGAGAGAGAGAGAGAGAGAGAGAGAGAGAGAGAGAGAGAGAGATTTTTCATTGTAGAACTGCAGACATCTCTATTTCTTTTTGGTGATAAGATTTCTTCCTTCCTAAATCAATAAAGACACATTACTGACCCTTTCTCACTGTCATGATTCAGATTGTTAAAGATCAGTGTGAATCATCAGGTTTTGTGACGTTCAAAACTCACCAGTTCTTCTCGCACAGATGATCTGAAGAAGAATCACAGTAGGAGCAGCAAACACTGCAATCTCTACAATACTCACAATCACTACAGGAACCATGTGTGGACAGAACGGAGAGAAAGAAGAGAAGAAACAATAATCACAATCACTACAGGAACCATGTGTGGACAGAACGGAGAGAAAGAAGAGAAGAAACAATAATCACAATCACTACAGGAACCATGTGTGGACAGAACGGAGAGAAAGAAGAGAAGAAACAATAATCACAATCACTACAGGAACCACGTGTGGACAGAACGGAGAGAAAGAAGAGAAGAAACAATAATCACAATCACTACAGGAACCACGTGTGGACAGAACGGAGAGAAAGAAGAGAAGGAACAATAATCACAATCACTACAGGAACCACGTGTGGACAGAAAAGAGAGAAAGAAGAGAAGAAACAATAATCACAATCACTACAGGAACCACGTGTGGACAGAAAAGAGAGAAAGAAGAGAAGGAACAATAATCACAATCACTACAGGAACCACGTGTGGACAGAACGGAGAGAAAGAAGAGAAGACACAATAATCACAATCACTACAGGAACCACGTGTGGACAGAACGGAGAGAAAGAAGAGAAGACACAATAATCACAATCACTACAGGAACCATGTGCAGACAGAACGAAGAGAAAGAAGAGAAGGAACAATAATCACAATCACTACAGGAACCACGTGTGGACAGAACGGAGAGAAAGAAGAGAAGACACAATAATCACAATCACTACAGGAACCATGTGTGGACAGAACGGAGAGAAAGAAGAGAAGGAACAATAATCACAATCACTACAGGAACCACGTGTGGACAGAACGGAGAGAAAGAAGAGAAGACACAATAATCACAATCACTACAGGAACCACGTGCGGACAGAACGAAGAGAAAGAAGAGAAGGAACAATAATCACAATCACTACAGGAACCACGTGTGGACAGAACGGAGAGAAAGAAGAGAAGGAACAATAATCACAATCACTACAGGAACCACGTGTGGACACAACAGAGAGAAAGAAGAGAAGACACAATAATCACAATCACTACAGGAACCACGTGTGGACAGAACAGAGAGAAAGAAGAGAAGAAACAATAATCACAATCACTACAGGAACCACGTGCGGACAGAACGGAGAGAAAGAAGAGAAGAAACAATAATCACAATCACTACAGGAACCACGTGTGGACAGAACGGAGAGAAAGAAGAGAAGACACAATAATCACAATCACTACAGGAACCACGTGTGGACAGAACGGAGAGAAAGAAGAGAAGAAACAATAATCACAATCACTACAGGAACCACGTGCGGACAGAACGAAGAGAAAGAAGAGAAGAAACAATAATCACAATCACTACAGGAACCATGTGTGGACAGAACGGAGAGAAAGAAGAGAAGACACAATAATCACAATCACTACAGGAACGACGTGTGGACAGAACGAAGAGAAAGAAGCGAAGGAACAATAATCACAATCACTACAGGAACCACGTGAGGACAGAACGGAGAGAAAGAAGAGACGAAACAATAATCACAATCACTACAGGAACCACGTGCGGACAGAACGGAGAGAAAGAAGCGAAGGAACAATAATCACAATCACTACAGGAACCACGTGCGGACAGAACGGAGAGAAAGAAGCGAAGGAACAATAATCACAATCACTACAGGAACCACGTGTGGACAGAACGGTGAGAAAGAAGAGAAGGAACAATAATCACAATCACTACAGGAACGATGTGTGGACAGAACGAAGAGAAAGAAGAGAAGACACAATAATCACAATCACTACAGGAACGACGTGTGGACAGAACGAAGAGAAAGAAGAGAAGAAACAATAATCACAATCACTACAGGAACCACGTGCGGACAGAACGGAGAGAAAGAAGCGAAGGAACAATAATCACAATCACTACAGGAACCACGTGTGGACAGAACGGTGAGAAAGAAGAGAAGGAACAATAATCACAATCACTACAGGAACGATGTGTGGACAGAACGAAGAGAAAGAAGAGAAGACACAATAATCACAATCACTACAGGAACGACGTGTGGACAGAACGAAGAGAAAGAAGCGAAGGAACAATAATCACAATCACTACAGGAACCACGTGTGGACAGAACGGTGAGAAAGAAGAGAAGGAACAATAATCACAATCACTACAGGAACGATGTGTGGACAGAACGGAGAGAAAGAAGAGAAGACACAATAATCACAATCACTACAGGAACCATGTGCGGACAGAACGAAGAGAAAGAAGAGAAGGAACAATAATCACAATCACTACAGGAACCACGTGCGGACAGAACGGAGAGAAAGAAGAGAAGAAACAATAATCACAATCACTACAGGAACCACGTGTGGACAGAACGGAGAGAAAGAAGAGAAGAAACAATAATCACAATCACTACAGGAACCACGTGCGGACAGAACGGAGAGAAAGAAGAGAAGAAACAATGATCACAATCACTACAGGAACCACGTACGGGCAGAACGGAGAGAAAGAAGAGAAGGAACAATAATCACAATCACTACAGGAACCACGTGTGGACAGAAAAGAGAGAAAGAAGAGAAGACACAATAATCACAATCACTACAGGAACCACGTGCGGACAGAACGGAGAGAAAGAAGAGAAGAAACAATGATCACAATCACTACAGGAACCACGTGTGGACCTTGTTCTGGAGAAGCTGCTGTAGTTTGACTTGATTTCTTCTCAGAGTTTGAGCTGCTGACTGGAATCAGTGTTGAATCAGCTGAAGCTGCAGAAGAGGAATGATCAGAACATTATTATTATTATTATTATTATTATTATTATTATTATAAATACACTACTCAAACTGAAAGTAAGACTCAGACAGACAGTTAAGGACAAAGAGGAGAAAAAATCATGAAGAAATGTAAGGTTAGATGCGTCATGCATTCAATTTTAAAAAGTTTTTCAAAGGCATGTTTTGCTGTCTACTGTCCCCTCTTAACCCCCCTTTTTTTTTACATAGACTTGAAAGTGCGCTATTCAATTTTTAATTGCTATGAATGTTTTTTTGTAATACGACAGCGTCACTCACGAGGAGTTTGCTAACAGATTTTACAGACCTGAGGTTGGTCTTTTTTTTTTAAGAAGACCAGCAGCATAAAAAAATAAAAAAATAAAAAAAATAAAAAATGAAAGTATAAAAAAGTTACAGAAGTTTAAATTGACTTTACTGTTTTTATTTTATATAAAATAAATATTTTTCAAAATAGGTTTTAATCCAAAATTGATATAAAACCAAATGTGTATCAGTGTATCTGAGTGAGGTCTTCAGGTCACAGTAAACATTGATCTTAACAGCTGATTCTGGACCTGCTTGTGTAGGAGCTGCAGCTGATTTAGAGCTGGTGACTGGAGACGGTGGCTTTGTTTCACTTGGAGCTGGAAAAGATGAATGTTCAGATACGTCACAGACTACCATCATATTTAAATGACTGATGATTAATTGTTAATATAAATCATTTACTTGGATACTTGACAGTATATGTGGCTGAGGTCTTCAGATGATCTCTGTGTTTAAGCTGACATCTCCACTCTCTGTTGTGATCTTCATTCAGGAGTGTTGTAGTCAGAGAGATGAGACACTGTTCTGAGGAGAATGAGATCTGAAATCTGGAGTCTGTCTGCAGATTCACACCGGCCTGATTCACCCAGATCAGATCAACACCCTCAGAACGGACTAAAGTATCACAAGAGACTCGATCATCATAATATAACTGACAGGAGAGAGTCAGAGAGCGGCCTGATCTGGTCTCAGACTGTGAGGATGATGAAGACACTGAAACAGAAAATCAGACAGAGATTACATGACAATATTACTGTTTAATTCAACATATAATCATAATATTCACAGAAACTCTGACCATGAAGAACATGCAGATCAACACGTGCATCAGCTCCTTGTTGTTGTCCATTCACATATTGTCTGCAGGAGTAATGTCCACGATCTTCTTTTGTGACTTTCTTGATGTTCAGAGAGCAATCAGAGCCCAGACTCAGTCTCTCGTGTCTCTCTGTGTCAGTCCACTTTATTCCTAAAGTAATCAGTTCAACTGTCTCTGACGGTCTGCTATAGAGCCATGTAGTTGTTGTGCAGTCAGAAAGAGCTTTATTACAGGACAGATGGACATCTTCACCAGAACTGAAGAACACACGAGAATTATCCACTCCACTGATACCTACAGATAATAATAATAATAATAATAATAATAATAATAATAATAATAATAATAATAATAATAATAATAATAATAATAATAAAATAAATAATAATGATAATAATAATGTGGGTTAATGACTTGATTATGAAATCAATGATTCTTGAGACAAAACTTATCCAGCTACTGTAACTGTGGGCTTAAAAATGAAAATATTTTCAATTGAAATGTTTTGAGGGATTAATAATAGAATATATTAAACACAATTATCTCTTTCAATTTAATTTGACTATTATTATACACTGAAAATATTAAAACCTGTGATCAACTTAAAAACATTGAAGTAATCAATCACACAAAATATTTGACATTGACTAATGTAGTAAATAATTTAATTGAGTTTAACTTGAAAAGTTTAAATCTCTGCAACCACTTTTTTAAAGGTTGATCAAACTAATTATTTTAAATTAGAACAAACTAACTAAACTAATCTGTATAGGTCAAAGTAAATGAATTATTTTAGGTTGGAACAAATACAAAAATAACAGTTGTCATTATTTGAAATGCATAATAAATAAAATTTAAACAAATGCTCAATACATTTTGGTCAATGACTATTCAGAACACTTTACTTTTCACACATATTTATTATTCAATAAACTGACAACACTGAACATTTGTTTCGAAGTAAGATTGTCAGTCTGCTTCACACAGAAACACTCTGAACACTGCAATCATTCTCTCCAGATGAACACAACACTTGAGGCTGTAGACATCAAACTTGGACAGACACATCTGTAAATGCTGCAGTGAAAATACAGCTTGTAAGTGCAACCTCTTATTAAAAAGGATCCAAAGTCTTGTCTGTAAAAACACCATCAAATTTAACAACAAATGGAAAATAAAATCAAGTCTGTGTAATTCAGCTCTGCCTACTCTGTGCTGTACAGCTGGGTGGTCAGTCTAATAGAGATGTGTCATTCTGGACGAATCTTTAATGTGACTCGAGAAGAACGAGTCGCTCATGTGCAATATTCTTCAGGTTCTGTTCTGCTAGTATTAGTGTCAGTCAATGCAGTCTGAGAATTAATTAGTTCATCTTTCGGGTCTTTGGGTTGTTCGTTCTTTTGTCCCGTGATGTGATAGCATTGGCTAGAGTAATTAGTTAATTTACAACCTTCCTTATAGGTGCATAGTACTTATCCATATCTTTTTTTATTATAATTATTATTTACTCTTACAGTTACGTGATGCATTTCTGGTTTCAAATTGTTGCTTTTAATTTCTGTCATGATGGTACTTTTCCATCATGCCTATTTGCATAGGAAAAGCAATTATTATACCAGCAAACTCAAAATTGGAGTAATAATGAACTACTTGTCATAAGTCTGGTATCCGTCTCTGTCTCCCTCTACTGGTTACTTATGGGATTTAAATGCTGCCATGACTCAAAACTGAAAATAAAGTTCTGAAAGGTTGAAACTAAGTGTTTGAAAACTCAAAATCTTACAAAAGAAAGTTTTGCAAGATCGAAAAAGAAGATTTGCAAGCTTGCAAAATGTAAAAAAAATAAAAATATCTCTGCAAACATTGTTGTTTTTGAGATTTCCTTCTTCAGAACTGCAAAAACTGCAACGATGTTGCGCAAAGAATTTTTTAGAGTTTCAAATTTGTCAGTGTTCTCCCACTGTATTAGATTGTTTTCCAGGTTTGAAACCTTGTAAATGGTGATCTGAAAACTGGTGTGGGAATGTGTGAAGAAAAGTTTTGAAACTCTGAAAACAGAGCTTTGCAGGCTTGCGAAGTGGTAAAAAAAATTACATCTCTTCAAACGTAATTTTGTTTTTGAGTTTTCCTTCTTCAGAAGTGCAACACTCTTTTTAACAGAGTTTTGCAGGCTTGCAAAGTGGTAACAAAAATTAAATACAATTTTAATGGTGTTGTGCAATCATTTTTTTTTTAGTTTCAAATTTGTCAACGTTCTCCCAGTGTATAGTTTGTTTTCAAGATTTGAAACCTTGTAAATAGTGAAAACTATTTAACTACTGAAAACTGGTGTGCGAATAGGTGAAAAAAAAGTTTTGTAACTCTGAAAACTGAGGCTCGAAAGGGCGAAACTTATTACATTACATTTGCACTCCTATTTCAGACTATTTTTTCAGAGCTGAGTTTACAACACCCACTTTGCGGAGATACGCACACACAGTTGCGAGCTCACGACTCACGTGATTTGTGGCAGTGTTGTCACGCAGCTCTGCTCTGAAACTCTGAAACTCAGACTGAGCGAAAATGAAGCTTCGCAACCTTGCAAATAAAAAAAAAGCCTGGAGGGAGGGCCTTCTGCTCTTGGCCAATGCTTTGCTGTCTGCTGACGTACAGTCCAATCACAAGTTGTATTTACTGGAAAGGTGGGATTGACCGACTGCTCCGCCAATGACAAAAGCGCACAGGATACGCAAAATAAACAGTCCTACAATTTAAATAAGGTTACTGATTTGTCGCTGGAATTCACCATACAATTGCCAGTAGCCACTGAGTTTACCACTGATAGACCGGCGGTGCTTCAGTATACACACTCACCTCCAGTGTTGGGGAGTAACTAGTTACATGTAACGGCGTTACGTAATTTAATTACAAAATTAATGTAACTGTAATTAGTTACAGTTACTAAGAAAAAATGAGTAATTAAATTACAGTTACTTATGAAATTTTTAACGATTACAAAGGGGATTACATTTGAATATTTACACACATCCACATACAGATTTAACTGATTTCTTTCCCAAATTGCACTGACTATTATGAGACATACGCCCTAATAATTTCCGGGATGCGGAAACACAGTCTGGTTCGTAGAATCCAGTCATAAAAACGAAATGCCTAACGCGGACGGAATGTGCCACATTTTGGATGACTAAATCAAAAGTAGGTCAGTACACTTGTATCAAAACATGACATCGACTAGTGTCTGTGAATATTAAGCTCCAAAAATGCAATATATGACTCCTGCACGTTCTGCGTGTCTGTGGAAATCAGGCGCGGACTGGACACCGGGAGAACCGGGACAATTCCCGGTGGCCTGGCAGCCGATTTGGTCCTCTATTTTAATATTATTATTGTATAATTGCCTGCCGAATGTACTAAAGCGATCATTTGCGAATCCGCCATTTAATAATTAAATCTCTAATAAGTCATGAAGTGTTAGTCATGACTCACGCGCTCTCCGCGCCTCCGCCAAACGGTTTGGATCAGACTCAGAGTAATCAATGCGAGAGAGAGAGAGGACTGTGGAAGCGCACAGCTGGAGCAGAGAAGCAGAACTAGTGTTCAGGGTTTCAGGTCCGTTTCATCTGTAAAGATGCTTTTTTGTCTTTGTTTTTTTATTTATTTAATTAAGCAGCAGCACGTTGCTCATTAGTCATCACTCAAAATACTATTTAAAGGACATCATTATTATAAACGTTATTATTAACGTTTTATTATTTTACTATAAACCCAGAAAAAATGTTTAGCTACTATTGTTTAACTGTGGTAACCAAAAATGTAAAATTATTTTACAAATTTATTTATTTAAAAATAAATACAAATCCATTTGCAAAATAAAAAACAAAACAAGGTTATTTTATTTTTATATAGGCTAATAAAAGCATGGTCAATTTTTGTAAGGAAAACATGACTCGTGTGCAGTATTAGGATTTTTCTATAAAGATATTGTAGTATTGTAGAGTATTGTATTGTAAAGTATAGTTTTGTTCAATCTTGAGTATTAAAGTCATGAGAGAGATGGATAACAGGGCAAAATAAAGAAACTGAAGAGAAAAATGGAAGTGAAGGTGCAGTTCAGGAGAGAACTTTTAATTATTTTGCATGTCCCCAAACTAAAGATTTAAACCTTTTTTATGTCAGGTCCATACAAAAATATAGTTTTGTCCATGAATTTGTTTGTATGAGTTTGAATTTTCCAGTCTGAATTGTTTTCCCAGTCCGCCCCTCCTGTAAATTAATGGCAAAGACATGGTTTCATTTACTACACACAGGCCTACTGAAGCTCGCAGTGTTTTCAACCTCTGCTGTCTCAATATAGGAGTACACGAGCACATAAACATAATTTCTAGAACTGCTCTGTGTCACTTCATGTGCATTTTACTTATTTTGAGAAAACTATCATCATATCATATACAAAGAGACAGCAGTTTAAAAGAAACACCAATGTTTCAGGAGTTTATTACACAGAATACGTCACATGCTTATTAGATAAATGTATTTAAGTACTCAAAAGTAATTAGTTACATTACTTTAATAAAGTAATTGAAAAAGTTACACTACTATTACATTTTAAACAGGGTAACTTGTAATCTGTAACCTATTACATTTCCAAAGTAACCTTCCCAACACTGCTCACCTCACTTAAAGTGACTTCAATAGTGCATCCAAAAGAATATTTAGATATTATATTGAAATATTCAGAAAGGTGTACAGTGTATTTTTTTACTTTCATTAAAATATTTCAGTAAAATTATAAATAATTGCCTATTACAAATTTATGAATGCATGGTTAACTTTTTTCTGCAATCACTATGTATTGAGACATTTTAAAATCTATATTTTGTAAAAATAATAAAAAATAAACCTGAATTATAATCTAAACATCTGTATTTTCATATATTATATAAGTAGTATATATACAATATAAGTATATAACATAAATAAGTAGGCTAATAAATATATAATGTTTAAAACATATGATAAACTATTTGTTCTCCACTAAAATTGATACTGTGTGTGTGTGCGTGTGTGTGTGTGTGTGCGTGTGTGTGTGTGTGTGTGAAAGAGAGTGCTTTCTGCATTGAGGATATTCTGTAGTCTCAGACCTTCGTTTGGGTAAATCTTTACTGGATTGTACTCAATCCTTATCCATCTTCAAGAATCAGCTTAAAACACATCTCTTCCAAATTTATTTGACCCTCTAACTTTAACACTATTCTTAAAAAAAGAATAATATTAAGTTTTCTAATCTTTTGTATTCTATCGGTTTTCTTTTATTATACAATTAACAAAGGCAAAAAAGACCTCTAACACTAGCTTGCTCTATTCTTTTTCTATTCTATCGGTTTTCTTTTTTCTTTATTATATTATTTAAAAGCTTTGTTACGTGTAAGCTAACTGAGACTTATTATAGCACTTTTATATCATTGCTCTTTTGTTGTTCTTTATTGTTTCCATTGTCTGTTTTGTGACGGATTGAGAGAGGATAGAGCTGACATTTTGAGTCACCGACTTTGCAAAAACCCAACAAAAACACGTCCTAAGAGTCCAAAAGCATTCACTGCGCAATGAAGCCTGTTAGAATGAATAAATACAGTTAGAATGTCCTTATAATTTAAGCCATGAAAAAAAATGTTTTGCGTTTTTATATTCATTGAACATTAAGCAATTCTTGAGTATCAGCACATGTGCGCAAGCACAAATGTGTTATTAATTTTGTAGCTACAACAGTGCATAGTAAGGGGCCGTTAACATATCGCTTCTTTTGCGCACTCAAGCTCGTTATTTCCAATGTAGGCGCGCGGTAGGCGCGCTCATAATGGAAGTGACAAGGTCGCGACGCACACGCGGTGCGATGCGCTGGTTTTTCCAGGCGCTTCCGCACCGCATCGAGTTAAAAATATCTGAATTTTTCGGAGAGCCGCAAGCGCACCGCGGGTCATGTGACAAGAACTAACCAATCAGCTTCATCCTTTCCCGGACCAACGTTGAAAGCTCAGCCAAGATGAAGGAATTTTGAAATAAATTTAGTAGCAGAGCTACTGCAAGTGGTTTTTAGTGCTGCAAATTCATTTATCCTTTGCTGAAATTTCCGCGCCTTCATCAGGGGTGCAGGGTTTCATATTTTTTTGAAGCACCCCTGGGCGCCGTCTTTGGCTAGCGGACCCCCACTTGCTGTTAGCATTTCATTGACTCCCATTCATTTTGGCACCACTTTGACAGCGAATAACTTTACATCTGAGGCGTTTAAAGACTCCATTTGTCCATTAATTATTTCTAAAGAAACACGAAAATGTATAATAGGCTCCATTACCTTGTATCTTACGTTATGGTCCCGTAGAAGCAGTTTTTGTAAAACATAGGCTAAGGATTGCGTCATAACCAGCGACTCTCTGTTGCACAGTAGAGAAATTACCGTATGGACAGGAGAAGCTCGCAGGAAATCTTTTACTGTCTATGAGGCAATCGGGGGGACGTGGAGGCATAAAGTCAAGGGAGATAATTAATCAGAATACTTACCAAAATTTGCTCCTGTTCACGCTCTCCTTCTCTGGAAGATTCGGTGATTGATTCAGATTTCTCTTGACGTGACCTCTACGTCATCAAGCTCAGTTTGAGTCTGCGCAGTACGCCCGACCCAGGAAGTGCGTGCTTCTAATTGACTAAACTTGTCTCCGTTGAATCCAATGGGGTCGCTGGGTCCATTTCTTTTACTGTCTATGGTCTTCATGGAGAGAGCAGTTCATGGTTGCTTAGCAACAGCAGACGCCTCAGAAGCGCAACTGCCCGAGCGCTTTGGAAAGAAGGAGAAAGCAACAATTTTTCCACCGTTTTTAGGCACGACATGAGAACGGCCCTTAACACGGTGTTTTGTTCCTTGAATTCATCAGATTTTCAACGAATCAAGTGAGCCAGTGATTCAACAGTCCATTCAAATGGACTCTCTTGTTTCCTTTCTAATAGAATCAGCCGTTTTGAACAAAATGTTTGATTTGAACAATTCAATAAATACTTAAACCATGGTTTTGCTGTCACCTACTGGCGTTTTTATTGTCATCATTATCTATCCATGACAGGCCTAAACCAGACAAGGTGCCAGCATTAGCCTACTACCAGCACAAAAAAAAAACATATTTAGCTAAATATTTACCAAAATTCATCAATTTCAGGCCCCAGAAGGAAAAAAAGCTTATAAATAACAGTTCATTTAATAAGGCACATTTTTCAATAAAACCTTTTTAAAAATTATGATTTTGTAATTTGTAATCATTATGTGAAATTAGCTACAGGACCAACCCCCCGCCACCCGAGAAAGAAACTGAGTTGAGGAAAGTGAGTCGTTCGCTGCGTGAGGTGAGTGTGTATACTGAAGCACCGCCGGTCTATCAGTGGTAAACTCAGTGGCTACAGGCAACTGTATGGTGAATTCCAGCGACAGGTCGGTAACAAGTGGTGTGTGTTTCATAAGGTGTTTAAAGTTGTGTCCTCTCTTTCTGTCAGCAGCGTCAGATCTTGATTAAAATGTAAAATCATCAGGGAATCTGAGGGGCAGCTGTTTCTCTGAAGGACCTCGTCACATTCCTCCTCTGCAGAGTACATCAGTGTCAGTTTATAGTTTTACAATATTTTAAACCCTAATGTTAATATTTCCTGTGTCACAACCATGATATGTCAACACCATCCTCCAGTTTCTGATAATAATATTAGAAATATTTAGATCATTGTATTCTCCTGAAACAGGTTCTGTCAGCATCAACAGAGAAAACAAAGCAGCTGCTTCATCAACTCGATTAGTTTTGTGAAAGAAATGACAATTTTTTTTATTTGTTCTATTAGCATTTATTATTAATAGTAACAATTTTCTGTCTGACTTCAGTGACGGACGGAGTTAACATTCAACATGAAGTGATCATATTTTATACATAATACAGCTGATTTATATTCTGATCAGGTTTGTGTCACCTCTGTCAGATTAATATTTTGATAATGTTTTATAATATTTTATATTTGTTGAGGAATTGTTGTCACATGTGGAAATGTAATCTGTCTGCTAACATGAGAATGTGTTTGGAAATGTTAAAAACATCTTGATTGCAAAATAAGTGATGGCAAAGTTAAAAATCCAACCAAAGAGTAGCTCAGGAGCTAAATATACTAAATATACAATAAAGAAAACTGACTGAATTAAAAGCACTTAGAACAGTTTTACTAACAGCAAACCATCTTTTAAAACCGTTCAGTCAGGATTCACTAAAGACGCTCAGTGAATAAGCGCTGGACAGGTGCGGACAGATATTTTTGCACTTGATCTTATTGAATATGCATTTCTAGGAGTTTCCCTTTCAGACACAAATTTGTGGGAGGAGAGAATTCAAATGAATCACACAAAGAGTTTGCTGACAGTTGTGCTCGTCGTCCCCACCATAAGACTTTTTTTTATTTTGGTGGTGGTGGTTAGTCTCGTAATATACAATTTAAATACACAATTTATTTGATCATAATATGCATAATTATATAGTATTTATTAAAACAGGCTTACATAAAAGAACATGCTTCTGTGTTAATAAAGAGTAATCAGTGCAATGTTGCATAATAAATGGCTTACTCCAAGTAATACTGGATTTAGAGGGTGACAAAGCAGCAAACCCCAAAGAACAACTATAAAAAATATACAGGGGACTAAATATAAGGCACTTGAAGATCTGTAAAAGCATGTGACATCTAAATACATTGAAATTTCTCAGAAACAGTAGAACATATTCAGATGGCTTTCAGATTCAGCAGTGGAACTGGAATAATTATTTCATAATGTCTCAGAAAGCAGTGATAAAATAGCAGATAAAGGAGTAGTCAGTCACTTAAAATGGACCAGTTTAAGGACCTTTTTATTACTAAACAGTAGCAAAATGATGGAAAAATGCTATCAGGCTGTAATGATACTATAGCGTTGAGATTGGTATTTTTCAATGAGTGCAATACAACTGGGCAAACAGGATTTAATCTTTATAATAGTTCATAAGTTTAACATAGGCAATGTTGAAAACAATGGTGTATAAATTGTTTTCAGGATTATTTGATGAGTAGAAAGTTCAAAAGAACAGCATTTATCTAAAAAATATATATTTTGTAACATTTAAAAAAAAAATTGAAAGCGACGTGACGTGACATACAGCCAAGTGTGGTGACCCATGGAGTTAGTGCGCTGCATTTAACCCATCCAAAGTGCACACACACACACAACCTTTGGATTATTAGTCTGAATCTCCAACCATTAGGCCACAACTTCCCCAAATGTATTTACTGTCACTTTTGATCAATTTAATGCAGCCTTTCTGAATAAAAGTATTAATTTATTTAATTTCTACCCAAAAAAGAAATAATATAGATTCTTACTAACCCCAAACTTTTAAAATGTCAAATGTCACAAATTGTATCTATTTCAGATAAATGTTCTATTAATCACAGAATCTAGAATAAAAACAAATGGTACACAACTGTTTTCAACATTAATGATAATAATAAATGTTTCTGTGACCGAGGCCGGTGGAGTGATTGGAAATGAGCGACACCTGCTCGACTCACCGGTCTTGAGTCCCACGGAGGAGATGGAAGGATATAAAACCGGAGCGACGACAGTGACGGATGAGAGAGGACCAGGCCTGGGTTTTAGTTGTGTTTGGTTTTTATCAAACTTTAATTACAAATTAAAGACAAAACAGTGCGTCAGCCCCTCACGGACCACTGACGTGCTGTTTTGTCTTTAATTTGTAATTAAAGTTTGATTTGATTGTTTGCCGGTTCCCGCCTCCTTCTTCCCGATAATTATGGAGTTTAATTCGTTACAGTGGTGCCGAAAACATGAGGTGCCGAAAAGAAGAAGAGACGTGCTGCTGAAGATCCCTCGCCGCTGTGGTGAATCCGCGGTGCCATCGAGCTGGCGAGGAAGTGTGCCGCCATGGACGCTCGAGGCGGTGGGCTGGAGTGAGTTGCCGGGGACGGGCGAGCTCGATGCCAGTCGCCCGTGATGTGGAGGGGCGGCTGCCGTCTGTGAGGGAGCGGAGGAGTCGGCGCCGTTCACCAGGGGGCCGGAGCCTGCTGCCGGCGTGAAGGAATCCGGAGGAGCAGGGAACGGGGGACTCCTGCCGGCTGCCCAAAACCGGAGGAGCCGTCGCCGTCCACCGGGCGGCGGAGGAGTGTCGTGCCGTCCGCCGAGGGCCGTCCAGTGCCACCGCCAGGCACAGCGGAGGAGATCACCCAGCTGGTGGAGGGCCGAGCAGCAGTGCGTCTGGGAACCGGAATTTTTTTTTTCTTTTTCTCTCTCCCCTCTCTCGTCTCTGTCACTCCTCCTTCCATCTCCTTCTCTCTCGTCTCGTCTGTCCTACCCCCAGGTTCCCGCAGGTCCCCGGAGGGGGGGGGGGGGTGGGGGGGGGGTTGCTAGAGCGCAGTCTTGAGGGTACCCCCCGGCCTGCGAGGGGCGATGGGGGTATGTGACGAGTGGGGCGGGGCCGAGAGACGTGGGAACAGGAGCGAGGCCGGTGGAGTGATTGGGAATGAGCGACACCTGCTCGACCCACCAGTCTCGAGTCCCGCCCCACTCATCACAGTTTCTTGAGCAGCAAATCATCATATTATTCTGATTTCTGAAGATCATGTGACACTAAAGAATGGAGGAATGATGCTAAACATTGTTTACTATTGTATTATTATTTTAAACTGTAATAGTATATCATGATATTACTGTTTTACTGTATTTTGGATCAAATCAATGCAGGCTTGGTGAACAGAAATTACTTTTGAACAGTAGTGTACGTCCAAAAGAATAACTCTAGCATTATTTACCAATGTAGTATTTATTATTTCCCCTAAAACAAATGGATGATTGAAACTTTGTGATAATAATGTTTGTTCCAAAAGGCTTGTTTAAAAGCCATAATGTTTATTACGTAATAAACTAATAAACTAAACCAGTTTATTAGATAATACAAATATGTCTGTCAATCTGTGTGTTATTGTTGTGGGGATTTTTCAGTGATTTCAGTGCAGTTTAACGTTACATACTTTAGTTAGGTCCAGTAGATGGCTGTTATGAGTGAGTCTGTCAGTCAGCAGACTATTAAACCATTTCTGTCCAAACGTCTTTATTCAGGAACTAACTATAGCTATCAATGTGTCAATCATAGCTATTTCAAGAGTGAATCCCGCATTTATATGCTGATGTAACGTTAATTCCTGAAACAAAGCAGCGTGTATGTGGCCGTTGATCTTAGCAGCATGAAAAACAAGTTTTATACAATTCTGAATGGATTACGGTATATATGGCACAGAAACCGCAGAACGAGCACTCCCTTTATAATTACTAAAAAGCTGTCACTCATCTTCATCGAGATCTCTAGCACACCAGAACCAGACCTAATAATAATTTAATACGAAAGCCCCAACATGGAGTTGATATATATAGTGGAAAGATATATATAGAGACAATGACCCGTCTAAAGTGTCAGTACGAAGCTTCCTCTTTCCGACTGCGAGTGGAGGTTTATTATTCTCCATTTTTAGCTGAAGTTAGCTTCACCAGAGCGGCGCCAATCAAGCATCACGTCATCTTCTGCCATTAGTGGTCTTTAGATGTGGGGCGGGGCCTTTAAAATTTTATCATCTTACGTGGGATCGGGCCAGGATCGGGCTTGCGCTCCGGTTTGTGAGGTAAACGAGCGGTCATGTGATGTGTTTCGATTAGCGCAAGAAAGATGCGAAAATGGATGCTGAGTAGGTGTAACAGAGGCTTGCCTCTGGCGATTATCTTTTGGTTGCACCAGCAACTACAGCAAAGTCTGAGGTGTGGAAAAGTTTTGACCGTGTTTATAATGAGAATAATGAGTGAATAATGACGCACCATCAGTGAGCGCAAGAACGCGATCTACAGTGGATTCAATCATTTTCTTCCACAAAAACATGTAGGCTTGTTGTCTATGGTCCTGTCTGATCCCACAGTAATTGACAGAATAATTGACCCGTTATTTGACAGTAAGACTATAGTTCTGCACCCGACCCGAACCACAGACGTATTCTCCTACATGAGGTACACAAAACTTCTAATATGTGTTCAAATTGTGAATAGCAGGAAGGTAGTCTGTTTCGCTGTCGGTGCAGAGGCGGTGTGCACGCATTCATGCATCAAATTTCACCGGAGATAAAAACTTTTTATCTTGATCTTTTTTATCGACTTTTACCTATTACTGGGCAGATTATTAATTGTTATTATGGAAATATCTGCCCTGAGACAAACACTTTCACTATGAGAGAAAGCGATTCATGGATGTCATCATCTCGATTATCTCCACAAATTGATCTCGTTGCCACGTTTCCACGAGTTAATATGTTGTGATCACGACAAAACTATCCTAAGTGAACCGAACATGTCCGCTTCTGTCACCCTTAATGCTTTGTTCGACTTTTCAGAGATCATCTACTCTTTCCTGTGGATGACCTCTGACCTACTTTCTCTACAAACTGAATTTCTGCGTTTTGAATTTTGAATATTGAATTTGATGTTATGAATTTCTTTTTCGTATTGAAAACTTAAAGCTGTATTTTTAAAAACTGGATATTTGCAGTCTAACAATTCAGAACAAAAAGTCTGCTGTTTGAAAATACACGTCTATAAAGAAAACTGGCATAAAAATCTAATCTGTTAAATTTTTTAAATTTTTACACCCTTTGGTGCAGTTTTGGAATTGTGTTCTCGCGCTAATTTGTCTGTAAACATGTTTATTTATTTTTTAATTTTTGCTTAATAATTATAATATGTTGTATATATAATATAAATATAATGCTATATAATGGGCCCTCATTAACAGGAGACAAATGTGCTGAACACATCTAAAGTAAACTCATCCCAGAACAAAACCTGCTCCATAGCCAGTGATGTTCAGAGAATGGGTTGCTATGGCTACATACTCTGAAGGTTATTTCATTTTTAGGATCCAAACATTGAATTATCTGTTTACATATTCATAATCTAACCCGGACATGTTACATAACCTGATTTCTGGAATACAGCAGAGCTCACTTTATAATACTTTTAACATAAATAGAGCTTTGCAAGAGACTTCTAAATAATAAAACAGTATTTACTCCACATGACCCTGAGATAACAACTTAATGAATAATAAATACAATTGTGCATATTTAAACTCCAGACACTATGTCAGAGTAATTAAACTAAATTGTTTGGATAGATGGTTATTCACATCACCATATTATATCTTATAGATCATATACAGATGTCTTTACCTGTAAGAAGTGCACAGAGAATGATCCGTCCCAGCAGACACATGTGATGCTTATCAGCCATTTTCTGTTTCTGTCAGTCTTTCTCTTCACTCTATAATTAAAGTTCTTCTTTTTAACACCATCATCTCATCCTGTGGGTGTTAACTTCCTCTGTTCTCAGCAACTGACCATTGAGCTGCATTTCACCCACACTATACTGATGAAGAAAATAAGTTTCTATAAAAAATAGGGTACAATGGGGCTAAACCTTTAGCCCACCTTTAGAAAAAAGAAACACATAAAATGTACTGTATAATTGTAGAGAAAAAAAAACGTATTGGACATTAATCAAGCAACAGATTTTTTGAAAATAAATCATTCATATTGTTTATTTTGTTTAAATCTTATAAATGTATGAGGTGGTAAAGAGGGGCCTTTAATTCACACACGGGGAACACAGTATTGATACAAATACTATTCATTCAGGACCACTTCTGTGGTATATTATATTATATATGGTATAAGTATATTTTTTACAGTTATATCGCATTCAGTTAGTGTTGGTGGTATGTTCTGGTCAACACTCGGCACTCCTGTCCATCCAGCCATGCTTGGACAGAGCGGGGAGAGCAGCAAGACAAACCCCCCCGGGGTACAAAACAGAACCATCATAAGCATACATAATTACAATTCACAATTACATGAGTTGTAAACAAAATGTGATAGAGACTGCTTCAAATAAAGAGACTGTAAAGAAAGAACAAAGTTAGAATGGATTTCAGGTTCAGTTTGTGGTGTTGGGATTGTAGGAGGGAGTTAATTGCAATCAGTCCAGAAGAACTCCAGGTCCGTGCTGGCCGTGTACACGTCTGGATTGCTCATGCGGGAAAGTATAATAACACAGCCTTTACAATTCCAACTTCATTGTGCTGTTACTACTTTTGAGCCGAATTTCACAAAATTGGTCAGCTCCCGACAGCATCAGGTGTTTTATTTATGGGGAGTAGGCCTAGAATTATTTATTTATTTAAATGACTGGAGAAGGACGGGGAAGGTAGAACGACAGAAGTGATAATGCACCAATTACAACAAAGAATCACGAGTTTCAAACAATGATATGGTACACAATTAAAGGGGAAACAATTCATGATAGTAGATTACAGACTTTGCAAAGCAACAAAACAAGTGGGTATACCGAGGGTATATGCAGATACTTAACCTTTAGAAGCCGTAATATGCAAATGGCCTGGAGAAAAAAGTAATCATACGGCGTATACTTGTATACTTGCGTATGGCCCCTACTACAACACTGTGTGGTACGATAGACGACAGCCGTAGTGTGTATGTGATCATGTTCTGGCCACATGACTGAGCGCACGAATGAACACTAGAGGTTCAAATATTAGTCTGTTTATTCCAAGCAAGTGAGGGCATTTATTAAAAATATTAATGTAACTGCAGGCGTTTTTTTTTCATACAGAAGACACAGAGTGATAAATGCGTGCTTCTGACTCTGCGTGCATCTGAAACAACCGCACACTCACACAGCTAATGTAACAACGTTAGAAATAAACACCCGTGACATTGAGTTTTCGCCGCTAAATACAGTGAACCCCCATTGAAACGCCTACACAAGAATGCTGGTCTCACGAGAATGCTTAAGTACTATGATGGCGGCGCGTCCACATGCAGCAGCTTCTCTCTGTCCCAACAGAACTGTGTTTTTGTGTTTTTGTCTTGTGAGTCGCAGTGTTTTTGTACATCGTCATCGCGTCTACCTGTCTTTAAGTGCACATACAGTCATGGGTTTCTGCTGGATGCCAGCAGAACCGGATTTTCTTGAGATAAACACCGAGCACGCGGGACACCTACGGGATCTCAATCTGATCCAGAGGCCTACACCATCACCGACCCCCACTGCTGCATCTCGCCCACAGTGGAGGCACCACAAGCGACATGAGAGGAAGCAGAAGAGGGGTAAGCGCGGAGGTATAAGGGCTAGGCTAACGGCTAAACCACACAAGCCATCTATCCCCACCATCGTACTGGCTAACGTACGCGCTTAGGACAATAAACTGGTCTACATCCGATTACTACGTTCAACTCAGAGGACTGTAAGAGACTGTTGTCTTTTTGTGTTCACATAAACATGGCTCAGCAACAGCGTTCCAGACGGCACTATTCAGCTCGACCAGCTGTTAGCCTTCGAGCGGACAGAGCTCTCGGCGGCGGGCTTTGTGTTTACATCAATGATGCGTGGTGGCGCGATGCTGTTGTGATCTGCAAACACTGCTCACCCCTGGTGGAGTTTATGATTATTAAGTGCCGACTGTTTTATCTGCCCAGGGAATATACTGCCATACTGCTACATTCCCCCGAACAACATCAACTGTAACAGGAAAAATGCACTGAATGAACTGTACCAGCACATCAGTGAGCAGCAGACAGCACACCCTGATGCTTTTCTCATCATAGCTGCGCATTTCAACCATGCTGACTTAAAGAGTGTTTCCAAAAATACACCAACACATTAACTTTCCAACTCGAGGTAAAAACATTTTAGACTTTGTTTACACCACACAGAGAGGAGTTTACAAAGCCCTCCCTCCACCCTGGTGCCTCAGACCACATCACTGTCATGCTAATGCCTGCATATAGACCGCTCATCAAAGTCACCAAACCAGTTTCAAAACAGATACAAGTGTGGTCAGAAGGATCATCAGGGGCTCTTCAAGACTGCTTTGACACAACTGACTGGAATATGTTTAAGCAGGTTGCCACATACAATAACACCACTGACCTCCAGGAGTACTCAGAGACTGTCACTGCCTACATCAACAAGTGTATTGATGATGTAACAGTCACAAAAACCATCACTGTCCAGGCCAACCAGAAGCCGTGGATGACAGGGGAGGTCTACAGACTCCTGAAGACACGGAACGCTGCCTTCAGAGCTGGAGATGAGGTGGGCCTGAGAACAGCCAGGGCCAACCTGTACCGTGGCATCAGAGAGGCTAAGAAACAGCACTCCAGGAGGATAGCCCATCAATTCAGCGACAGCAGAGACACTCAGAGCCTCTGGCAGGGGATACAGACCATTATGGACTCCATGCCCCCACCACGGACCTTTGACAGCAACATCTCTCTGTTGAATGAGCTGAAAACATTCTTCACTTGCTTTGAGCGACAAAACAGCACCACTGCACAGAAGACTCCACCTCCTCCTGGTGACCAGGTGATGACCCTGACCCCAGACAGCGTGAGGAGATCCTTTAGCAGGATCAATGCACGCAAAGCTCCAGGTCCTGACAACATCCATGGGTGTGTACTGAGAGACTTTGCAGCAGAACTCACTGATGCCTTCACAGACATTTTCAACATCTCACTTAGTCAGGCTGTTGTTCCCACGTTTCAAAAATACCACCATTATTCCAGTCCTGAAGAAGCCATCTCCATCCTGTTTCAATCACTACTGTCCTGTTGCACTTACTCCCATCCTGATGAAGTGCTTAGAATGGCTAGTCATGCACCACATCAAGTCTTCCCTCCCCCATCCCTGGACCCCTTCCAGTTTGCATATCAGTCCAACCGGTCAACCGATGATGCCATCACCACTGCTGTCCGCTTAGCACTCACGCATATAGAGAAAAAAGACTCATATGTCAGAATGCTGTTAATAGACTTCAGTTCAGCATTCAACACAATCATCCCTCAGCAGCGCATTTACAAACTGGTCCAGCTGGGTCTCAACACTTTGCTGTGCAACTGGCTGTTGGACTTTCTGACTGGAAGACCTCAGGCAGTATGGAAAACAACACCACAGCACTGGCCAAGAAATCACAGCAGCGTCTCTACTTCATCTGCAAACTGAGGAAAGCCAGAGCCCCACCCCCCATCATGAACACCTTCTACAGAGACACCATCGAGAGCATCCTGACGAGCTGCATCACTGTGTGGTATGGCGCCTGCCATGCATCCTGCCAAAAGACTCTGCAACGCATAGTGAGAGCAGCTGAGAAGATCATTGGTGTCTCTCTCCCCTCCCTCCAGGACATTTATGGAACCAGTCTCACCTGCAAAGCCCTCTGCATTGCAGGTGATCCCACACACCCGTCACACAGCTTCTTCAGTCTGCTGCAATCAGGGAGGAGACTGAGGAGTCTCCAGGCCAGGACCAGAAGACTGAAGGACAGCTTCATCTATCAGGCTGTCAAGAAGCTACAAGGAACATTGGTCAGCTCTCTACCTCATTCAGCATGGAACTGACGTCATTCTACTGCCTCATCAGTCAGTTAAATAAAATAACTGCTCTTGAGTCCTTTGTCACTTTAATCAGACTGAATAAGGTTTATTTTTTTGCACTAAAAATCTTTTTATCCGCACTGTTTGTTCACTTCACTGGTTTGCACTCTCCACTGCGCGCCACTGAGTGACGTCTGTACTTCCCGGTCAGAGAGCACCTATCCATCAAAAGCTCACTATCCAATCAAAGTAGATCACTGTTAATCCCGCCCCCAAGAGAAGTTTGTGTCAAAACACCAAACGAAAAACTGCGAAGCATAAGCAAAATATGTGGCAATGAATTCAGAATTCACGATTAGCGAAAACGAATCTTTGAAAAACATTAACAAAGAATGAAGCGTATTTGAAGAGCCTGTTAAATTTGTGCAACTGGGTTAATTTTTTTTTAATTTTCTTTGTGTTTTTCTTCTTTTGTAATGGCATATTTTTGATAGTTTCTGAAAAAGTTACGTTCAGTTTTATAAAGTTTCGTTCATTATTATTGAACCAAATGTAATTCCATAGAACAAATGACTACAGAGTGTGAGAACTCGTTAGTTTTCCCACACTTGTTCAACCCACAGTGAACAGTGCGGTCATCTCTGAAGCCAGTATAGACTGATGGCTGTTCTCACACATTCTAATGACATTTCCTGTTTTTTTCTTTAAGTGTTTTTGCTTTTTATATACTGTGACTTTTTGCTATATGTTGAGGTATTCAGAGAATTTTATTTTGAAGAGTTTTTTAAAAATAAAATGAGATCGGAACTGATGTGAATATTACGGAGCCCGCGAGGTCAACTGTAGAAGAAACAAAATACAATCCGTGCCGACGGTTTTGCAATCCGTCCCCTCATATGCCTACTCATGAATTCTTAAACTGTGCCCACAGATTAATAATCCGTACACACAAATTCACAATCCGTGCACATGCTTTCATAATCCGTTCCCTCGGATTTGTAAACTCACGTATTTGTGGCCCCGTCCCCACCGACAGATTCATTTGTGTTTATTAAACAGTTTATTAAACATTATTTTTCATAGAAGCCTATGAGACCATGATCCACACTCACAAAATAGAAGGGTACAGATTCACAAACCGAATGTACGGTTTACACAATCTGGGCTCATGGATTTGGAAATTCATGGGTATGGTTTATTAATCCGTGGGAACGATTTGTTAAACGAGGGAACAGTTTAAGAATTTGTGAGTATGGTTTATAAACTGAGGTGACAGATTGCAAAACTGTCACCATGGATAGATTTTTTTTTTCTCCTACAGGTAAATAAAATACCAAGAAAGGGAAAATGGATAGTTTATTCGTTTTTCATTTAGTTTAACAAACGGAAAATTTGATTTTGGCTTGATTTCTCATTTTTTGTTTGGGGTTTACAAATCGGTTCATGGCTTCAATATTTCTTTCACACTTGTGGGAGGTGCTTAAACACTCCTTCCATCTGATTGGTCAAATTGCTCCACCTTCAGCATGGCTTTTCATTCTTTTAGGCAGAATAAGAGTCTTATAAGAGTTATGTCTGAAACCACCACTCACTGTTAATTAGCATAATAATTGAATCAAATGTTGCTGGGCACAGAATTCGTCCTGCTGTGACTTGTAAGTGACCCCTTTAAAGTATTTAAAGGTTATTGTATTGTATGAATATTGTCCCATTGATAAATTCAGTGTAAATAATTCTGTCTTCTTGGATAAAAGTGTAGTGGAAATAAAATTCAATAATAGACTGAACAGTTCCATGATAATATGTTTGTAACATTTACCAATCTCGTCTTTGAAGTCAAAAGGCACTAGGAAGGTGTGTGTAACATTAATAAATAATTGTGAAACATAATAAAGTTCAATTTATGAAATAAATTAGTAAATTATTTTTTATTACATACTAAATTGGTTGATGTGTCTCTTCTTAGTCTTCTTTGTTGGGCCTGAAAAGGCCAATATATATTTAAACATATTTATTTATTATGGAGAGTAATTGACACCGACAAGAACTTTAATGTTTAAATGTTTGTCCATCTGGAACTTTTATTTTTCATGAACTCTATATTTTAAGATGTACTAGTTGTTGATAAATCACATGCACTGAATGTAAAGAGCTGATGTCAGGGCTCTCAGTCCTGCTCCTGGAGGGCCAGTGTCCTGCAAAGTTTAGCTTTCCAAATTAACACACCTAAGCTAAGCAAGGTCTTAAGGATCTGTAGCAATGTCCAAGCAAGTGTGTTGGAACTGAACTCTGCAGAACATGGATTTCCAGGTTCAGGACTGGGTTGTAAATATATAAATCAATTTGTAGAGGTGGGTGTCTGCATGCAGAGGTGATGAATATAAGACGAAGAAGAGAATGACGTGTTCTCCCGGTAGTGATGTCAGAGACTGTCGCCGGCCAACAAGTTGGTGTTTTTTCAATGTACAGTCGTGGCCAAAAGTTTTGAGAATTACATAAATATTAGTTTTCAAAAAGTTTGCTGCTAAACTGCTTTTGGATCTTTGTTTCAGTTGTTTCTGTGATGTACTGAAATATAATTACAAGCACTTTAGTTTCACTTTAAGTTTCAAAGGCTTTTATCGACAATTACATGACATTTATGCAAAGAGTCAGTATTTACAGTGTTGGCCCTTCTTTTTCAGGACCTCTGCAATTCGACTGGGCATGCTCTCAATCAACTTCTGGGCCAAATCCTGACTGATAGCAACCCATTCTTTCATAATCACTTCTTGGAGTTTGTCAGAATTTGTGGGTTTTTGTTTGTCCACCCGCCTCTTGAGGATTGACCACAAGTTCTCAATGGGATTAAGATCTGGGGAGTTTCCAGGCCATGGACCCAAAATTTCAACATTCTGGTCCCCGAGCCACTTAGTTATCACTTTTGCCTTATGGCACGGTGCTCCATCGTGCTGGAAAATGCATCATTTTTCACCAAACTGTTGTTGGATTGTTGGAAGAATTTGCTGTTGGAGGGTGTTTTGGTACCATTCTTTATTCATGGCTGTGTTTTTGGGCAGAATTGTGAGTGAGCCCACTCCCTTGGATGAGAAGCAACCCCACACATGAATGGTGTCAGGATGCTTTACTGTTGGCATGACACAGGACTGATGGTAACGCTCACCTTTTCTTCTCCGGAACAGCCTTTTTCCTGATGCCCCAAACAATCGGAAGGGGGCTTCATCAGAGCATATGACTTTCCCCCAGTCCTCAGCAGTCCATTCCATTTATGCAGAAGATCAATCTGTCCCTGAAAGCCACATCCTAGTCCAGTCGGACAGCATTACAGTGGTGTCCTACATAAATCACCAAGGCGGCCTTTCGTCCAGCCGCCTCTGCGCACTGGCAAAGCGCCTCTTGGAATGGGCATTACCCAGGTTGCGATCGCTCAAGGCAACACACATACCTGGCAAGACGAATCTGGGAGCAGACATGCTTTCGCGGAGCAATGTCCCCTCGGACGAGTGGATGCTCCATCCCCAGACGGTTCTCAAAATCTGGGAGATTTTCGGGAAGGCAGAGGTCGACCTCTTCGCCTCAGAAAGCAACTCTCATTGCCCAACTTATTTTTCAAAGGAAACAGATGTGCTGGCCCACGACTGGCCCAGCCTTCTTCTTTATGCTTTTCCCCCGATCGCTCTGATCCCTCAGGTCATCAGACGAGTCAGGGAAGACGGGCACAGAGTCCTCCTAGTGGCCCCACTCTGGAGGAGCCAAGTTTGGTCCTCGGAGCTATTCAGGCTTTCCATGAAAGCCCCATGGCCGATCCCCCTGAGGCGGGACCTCCTCTCTCAGGCGAACAGGACAATCTGGCATCCACAGCCAGAACTCTGGGCCCTGCATGTATGGTCCCTTGATGGGAGCCTCTGAGCCTCCCCGGGGACGTGCTACACACCATTGCTCAGGCAAGAGCCCCGTATACAACACGCCTCTATGCCCAGAAATGGTCAGTCTTCGTAGACTGGTGCTTAGCACAAAACAAAGACCGTGTTGAGTGTGATGTATCTCCGATACTGTCATATCTCCAAGAGCGTCTAGACAAGGGTCTCACCCCTTCCACGCTCAAGGTTTACGTAGCAGCCATCGCAGCATTTCATGCTCCTATTGCTGGCCAATCAGTGGGTCGAAACAGCCTCATTGTGCGTTTCCTGAGAGGTTCTAGGCGGTTGAAGCCCCCACGTCCTCTCACCGTTCCCACTTGGGACCTTCACACGGTCCTTGGAGCACTCAAAGGACCTCCCTTTGAACCGCTGCGGTCAGCTGACCTTCGGCCCCTAACGCTCAAAACCACTCTGCTACTTGCTCTAGCATCGGTCAAGCATGTTGGCGATTTGCAGGCCCTCTCGGTGAGCCCTGCATGCCTTGAGTTTGGGCCCAATGACTCGAAGGTCATTTTAAAACCCAGGCATGGCTATGTCCCTAAAGTGCTCTCGACGCCATACAGAGCACAGGTAATTTCCCTCTCAGCTCTGCCTCCGTTGTCAGGTGAGTGCCCAGTGAGGGCTTTGAGGATATACATTGAGCAGTCACAGCCGTTCAGGCAATCTGACCAGCTTTTTGTCTGCTTTGGTGGCCGCACCAAGGGGTCCTCGGTCTCAAAGCAATGCCTCTCGCGCTGGATAGTTGAAGCTATCGCTCTATGTTACTCCTCTATGGGCCTTGAGTGCCCCATAGGAGTAAGATCCCACTCTACTAGAGGGATGGCCTCTTCAGGGGCCTGGGGCCTCATTTATAAAGCGTGCGTACGCACAAAACGGGGCTGGAAACGTACGTACGCCAGTTCCCACGCAAAGGTTGTGATCTATAAAAAACAAACTTGACGGGAGAATGTGCGCACCTTTAAGCAAACTTTGAGCCGTGCGTACGCACATTCTGGAGACAAAGGGAATTGGCGACACCGATGGTGAGGTCGTGAACTGAAGTTAGATTGTAGAAAATAAATGTGAGAAGAACGATTATAAGAATGAATGACATTTAATTTTCACTCCATTTCATACGTTATATCCACATTATCATGAAGATTAAATCCAACAGTGTTATTTGTGCCGATTGTTTTAGGCTATATACATCTAGTAAAATCCAAACGTAATTCAAAATGTATTAAAAGTAAAATAAAATAATAATCAGCGCTGCCTTACAGTCACATTGTCCACAACGGGAGCACAGGAGGACATGGCGCGATACATGTGATAGCCTACAGAATAGCATGAAATACCCTTAGACAGTGCAATTACCCTTTACAGTGTAAAAAGGAAATATTTTCCTTAATGTACATAGCCTATATCATAAAATGTCAAAGTCTGCAAATACAGTCATGAAGCACAATCGCTACTCATCATCGGTCCTAACTATTACGGTGTTCATTACAAAACCGTCAAGAAGCATGTGTTCACTATAACATTTTCGTCTTAAATTTTCGCCCACAAATTAATTAAGTGATTTTGTCAAGGTGTTAACGATCAGTCTATTTGCTAGAAACATATAAATTCTCCGGTGACCCGGGTATGTAATGCTTCATGATGGCACTCCTGGCACTGTTGGAGGATTACGCTAATGGCAGAATAAGGAGAGAACGAGTTTTCAGGGACCATGATGATTTCCTGGCCCATGATGATGACTGGCTAATAAGCCGATTTAGATTCCCTAGAGCTGTGCTCTTGGATCTATGTGCTGAATTGGGTCCAGTATTAGAGAGGGCAACACGCCGGAACCATGCCATCCCAGTCCAAATACAAGTCCTCACCACTCTGGGGTTCTTGGCAACCGGCTGTTTCCAGCGGGAATTGGCAGACAGGTAAATTAATAATATAAAAAAACTATAAGTAATCCTCAAATTTGTCTCTAAGACCTTTTTGTATATGAAATAATTCTATTGGAATCTATCATCTCACCCTATAGGTCTGGTATATCACAGCCGTCCCTGAGTGCCATAATATCTGTCGTTTTAAATGGTATACTTAATATGGTTAGTCGATACATCAGGTTCCCCTACACTGTGCGAGAACAGGCCGAAATTAAAACGCAATTTGCAGCAATGTCTGGTTTCCCAAATGTAATCGGCGCAATTGACTGCACTCATGTTGCTATAAGGGCACCATCTGAAAATGAATTTGCTTATGTTAATAGAAAGCATGTGCATTCTATTAATGTGCAAATCATATGTGACTCCAACATGACCCTCACAAACATTGTGGCACGCTGGCCTGGTTCAACACATGATTCCTTTATCTTGACACATAGCAGTGTAGGGAACAGACTAAATGCAGGCGCAGTACGTGATGGCTGGCTTCTTGGTGAGTTTAACAATATTAAAAAGTAGAAACTGTAACAATTTTGTTTTTAATATAATTATAACCTGCAGGCGACAGTGGCTACCCCCTGAGACGCTGGCTCCTCACCCCATTTTTAAACCCGCAGAGCGCAGAGGAAACTCATTATAACGAGGTCCACTCTCGTGCCCGCGCAGTTGTGGAGCGTGCCATCGGCATCCTGAAATGCAGATGGCGTGCTCTGGATGCCTCGGGTGGCAGACTTTTATACCATCCAGCAAAAGTGTGCAAGATTGTCAGGGCGTGTGGTGTTTTGCACAATATAGCACTGAGAAACGGTATTCCTCTCCCTCCTGATCTCCCTCTACCCCAGCATTACGACCCCGAGCCACAGCCCCCTGGCCGACAAGAGGGATATCAACGAGGTGCAAGAATCCGTGAGGATGTCATGCGGCGTTTGTAAAGAAAGACAAAACTCAAGGTTCATGTTTTAACTGCATCTTTTAATGATTGTGCAATTTCTTGCATCACTTCTCTCATCTGCCGTAGCTCATCTGCAACCCTGTTGACAGCGTTTATTGTCTCTCGCTGTAACTGCAGGACTGCGTCAGTGAGTACCCGACCACTTTTGGACGTGCCAGACGCAGAAGGGGCACTGCTTTGAGCCGGACGCTGTGCATCTGCATCTGAGAACCCCTCACCCTGAACCTCCTGTTCATTTACAGCTTCAGACTCCGGAAGGACTGGAGGACAAACAATTGGCAACATTTATCCATTTATCACCCCACACACTCAAATGTACAGCGTTAATGATTAAAAATCGGTTTAACCTTGCTCCTCTGTGGTTTCAGTCACGTCAGTGTCTCCCTCCTTTTCCGACACAATACCACACACGCTGACCTCCCCAATTATAGCCGCGATTTTGCTGTCCACTGATGTGAGATCAGCTGTACATGGGCCCCCACCAGTTGCAGCCACGCTCTGGCGGTGGGAGGACAGTTTTCTCTTTGCCTCCACCTTGAATGAATGAGAATCTTTATTTCACATATTTTGCATACTGTAAGCACATGTAAATAAAACTTTTTGAAAATCAATATTGCTATTTATATAGGTATATAGCCTAATAAAACACAAATGTAATATGTTGGTAAAAAAAAAATTTGTATACCTTCAGGTCGGACCATTTTTTCTTTAATTCTGCAACTGTCCGTTCTGTCCCACTGACACAATTGACGGCAGAAGCAATACTTTGCCACTCGCACTGCTTCTTTTTATTAGTGACCCCACTGCTGTGGCCACCAAATAACACAGTTTTCCGAGCCTCCACCTCCCCTACAAGTGTTTCAATCTCAGTATCTGAGAAATTACGTTTTTTTCCTCTTTTCTCACCTGTCGCCATTATTAAAATTAGGCTAACAGAAATGCACGTTTTCACTTTCTTGGATTAATTAATTGGCGGGTCGCATGCCAGTTTTCCAGGTATATATGGGATTCCACTCTCATTTACATGCTGATCAGCAATCATGAGGTGATTTGCATTGACTATTTATGGTTAAAAATGGGCGTGTACAGGGCGGGATATGAGGCTGGTTCACGTACGCACATCTGCGGGTGATCTGTGATTTATAAAGGGAACATTGCTTACAGGTGTGCGTACGCACGGTTTTATAAATCGTAATATTTTTAGGCGTACGCCATTTTTGGCTTTTGGGCGCACGTAAACTTTTAGTAAAGATCCTACGCATAGTTTTATAAATGAGACCCCTGGTGTCTCTATCAAGGACATCTTTGAGGCGGCCGGCTGGTCCTCGCTGTCCACTTTTGTCAGATTCTATAAGTTGGATATCCCGAACTTGCATGCTCGGGTTCTTTCGGTTTGATACGACGGCCTCTAGCAGACTCCGTCATCATACCACCTCCAGGGAGCTAGCTCCCTCTTAGCAGTGTAGCATCAAGGGTTCGATGGCTCCGGCCCTCTCACTTATCCTCTGGAACCCAGGGTGTTCAAGATAAGTGTTGTTGTTCCCTACCGTGGCACGGCGTGGTTGAATTCGTTCCCCATATGCAGTATGAGTGAAGTATCAAAGGGAACGTACTCGGTTACGAACGTAATATGTACTGCGTTATATGCCGTGCCACGAGGCTGCGGGTTCAGTGTCGTCGCTTCAGTCGTATAACCTGATTTCCTCTGGCGATTGCCTGCTTATATAGCCATTATATAGCCACTATATACATCTAGTAAAATCCAAACGTAATTCAAAATGTATTAAAAGTAAAATAAAATAATAATCAGCGCTGCCTTACAGTCACATTGTCCACAACGGGAGCACAGGAGGACATGGCGCGATACATGTGATAGCCTACAGAATAGCATGAAATACCCTTTTATTAGAGAACTGCAGAACACAGTGTAAAAAGGAAATATTTTCCTTAATGTACATAGCCTATATCATAAAATGTCAAAGTCTGCAAATACAGTCATGAAGCACAATCGCTACTCATCATCGGTCCTAACTATTACGGTGTTCATCACAAAACCGTCAAGAAGCATGTGTTCACTATAACATTTTCTCCTTAAATTTTCGCCCACAAATTAATTAAATGATTTTGTCAAGGTGTTAATGATCAGTCTATTTGCTAGAAACATATAAATTCTCCGGTGACCCGGGTATGTAATGCTTCATGATGGCACTCCTGGCACTGTTGGAGGATTACGCTAATGGCAGAATAAGGAGAGAACGAGTTTTCAGGGACCATGATGATTTCCTGGCCCATGATGATGACTGGCTAATAAGCCGATTTAGATTCCCTAGAGCTGTGCTCTTGGATCTATGTGCTGAATTGGGTCCAGTATTAGAGAGGGCAACACGCCGGAACCATGCCATCCCAGTCCAAATACAAGTCCTCACCACTCTGGGGTTCTTGGCAACCGGCTGTTTCCAGCGGGAATTGGCAGACAGGTAAATTAATAATATAAAAAAACTATAAGTAATCCTCAAATTTGTCTCTAAGACCTTTTTGTATATGAAATAATTCTATTGGAATCTATCATCTCACCCTATAGGTCTGGTATATCACAGCCGTCCCTGAGTGCCATAATATCTGTCGTTTTAAATGGTATACTTAATATGGTTAGTCGATACATCAGGTTCCCCTACACTGTGCGAGAACAGGCCGAAATTAAAACGCAATTTGCAGCAATGTCTGGTTTCCCAAATGTAATCGGCGCAATTGACTGCACTCATGTTGCTATAAGGGCACCATCTGAAAATGAATTTGCTTATGTTAATAGAAAGCATGTGCATTCTATTAATGTGCAAATCATATGTGACTCCAACATGACCCTCACAAACATTGTGGCACGCTGGCCTGGTTCAACACATGATTCCTTTATCTTGACACATAGCAGTGTAGGGAACAGACTAAATGCAGGCGCAGTACGTGATGGCTGGCTTCTTGGTGAGTTTAACAATATTAAAAAGTAGAAACTGTAACAATTTTGTTTTTAATATAATTATAACCTGCAGGCGACAGTGGCTACCCCCTGAGACGCTGGCTCCTCACCCCATTTTTAAACCCGCAGAGCGCAGAGGAAACTCATTATAACGAGGTCCACTCTCGTGCCCGCGCAGTTGTGGAGCGTGCCATCGGCATCCTGAAATGCAGATGGCGTGCTCTGGATGCCTCGGGTGGCAGACTTTTATACCATCCAGCAAAAGTGTGCAAGATTGTCAGGGCGTGTGGTGTTTTGCACAATATAGCACTGAGAAACGGTATTCCTCTCCCTCCTGATCTCCCTCTACCCCAGCATTACGACCCCGAGCCACAGCCCCCTGGCCGACAAGAGGGATATCAACGAGGTGCAAGAATCCGTGAGGATGTCATGCGGCGTTTGTAAAGAAAGACAAAACTCAAGGTTCATGTTTTAACTGCATCTTTTAATGATTGTGCAATTTCTTGCATCACTTCTCTCATCTGCCGTAGCTCATCTGCAACCCTGTTGACAGCGTTTATTGTCTCTCGCTGTAACTGCAGGACTGCGTCAGTGAGTACCCGACCACTTTTGGACGTGCCAGACGCAGAAGGGGCACTGCTTTGAGCCGGACGCTGTGCATCTGCATCTGAGAACCCCTCACCCTGAACCTCCTGTTTATTTACAGCTTCAGACTCCGGAAGGACTGGAGGACAAACAATTGGCAACATTTATCCATTTATCACCCCACACACTCAAATGTACAGCGTTAATGATTAAAAATCGGTTTAACCTTGCTCCTCTGTGGTTTCAGTCACGTCAGTGTCTCCCTCCTTTTCCGACACAATACCACACACGCTGACCTCCCCAATTATAGCCGCGATTTTGCTGTCCACTGATGTGAGATCAGCTGTACATGGGCCCCCACCAGTTGCAGCCACGCTCTGGCGGTGGGAGGACAGTTTTCTCTTTGCCTCCACCTTGAATGAATGAGAATCTTTATTTCACATATTTTGCATACTGTAAGCACATGTAAATAAAACTTTTTGAAAATCAATATTGCTATTTATATAGGTATATAGCCTAATAAAACACAAATGTAATATGTTGGTAAAAAAAAAATTTGTATACCTTCAGGTCGGACCATTTTTTCTTTAATTCTGCAACTGTCCGTTCTGTCCCACTGACACAATTGACGGCAGAAGCAATACTTTGCCACTCGCACTGCTTCTTTTTATTAGTGACCCCACTGCTGTGGCCACCAAATAACACAGTTTTCCGAGCCTCCACCTCCCCTACAAGTGTTTCAATCTCAGTATCTGAGAAATTACGTTTTTTTCCTCTTTTCTCACCTGTCGCCATTATTAAAATTAGGCTAACAGAAATGCACGTTTTCACTTTCTTGGATTAATTAATTGGCGGGTCGCATGCCAGTTTTCCAGGTATATATGGGATTCCACTCTCATTTACATGCTGATCAGCAATCATGAGGTGATTTGCATTGACTATTTATGGTTAAAAATGGGCGTGTACAGGGCGGGATATGAGGCTGGTTCACGTACGCACATCTGCGGGTGATCTGTGATTTATAAAGGGAACATTGCTTACAGGTGTGCGTACGCACGGTTTTATAAATCGTAATATTTTTAGGCGTACGCCATTTTTGGCTTTTGGGCGCACGTAAACTTTTAGTAAAGATCCTACGCATAGTTTTATAAATGAGACCCCTGGTGTCTCTATCAAGGACATCTTTGAGGCGGCCGGCTGGTCCTCGCTGTCCACTTTTGTCAGATTCTATAACTTGGATATCCCGAACTTGCATGCTCGGGTTCTTTCGGTTTGATACGACGGCCTCTAGCAGACTCCGTCATCATACCACCTCCAGGGAGCTAGCTCCCTCTTAGCAGTGTAGCATCAAGGGTTCGATGGCTCCGGCCCTCTCACTTATCCTCTGGAACCCAGGGTGTTCAAGATAAGTGTTGTTGTTCCCTACCGTGGCACGGCGTGGTTGAATTCGTTCCCCATATGCAGTATGAGTGAAGTATCAAAGGGAACGTACTCGGTTACGAACGTAATATGTACTGCGTTATATGCCGTGCCACGAGGCTGCGGGTTCAGTGTCGTCGCTTCAGTCGTATAACCTGATTTCCTCTGGCGATTGCCTGCTTATATAGCCATTCGCCCCGCCCATTATGGGGGGCTTTGGCGCGCTGCATTGCCACAGGCTCGCGCAGCTACGCAGCGCTGTCATTGGTTTAAAAAAGTTTACAGATTAAACCAATGGCAGTGCAGTTGCACTGCATTATTGAAAAAAGGCTTCAGTATTGAGGAAAAAAGGAGCTTTTCCCCATACGCAGTACTCGATCCGTATCACAGGGAACCGAGGTTACGTTTGTAACCGAGTACGTTAACAATGGAAGAACAATGATTTCAAGCATCACCCTCCTTTTAACATGTCAAGTCTGCCATTCTAACCCAATCAGCCTGACATAATGATGTCCAGCCTTGTGCTCGTCAACATTCTCACCTGACTTAAGACGATTACTGAAATGATCTCAGCAGGTCCTTTAATGACAGCAATGAAATGCAGTGGAAAGGTTTTTTTGGGATTAAGTTAATTTTCATGGCAAAGAAGGACTATGCAATTCATCTGATCACTCTTCATAACATTCTGGAGTATATGCAAATTGCTCTTATAAAAACTTAAGCAGCAACTTTTCCATTTTCCAATATTTATGTAATTCTCAAAACTTTTGGCCACGACTGTATGCTTCAGACAAAGGGCACAAAGAGGTGTTCCACATAGCACCCCCTAGAGGATGCAGTTCGAAGTTCCCTTGAAAGGGAACCAATATTACTAATTTATTTCATAAATTGAGCTTTATTAATTTTCACAATTATTTATTAATGTCACACACATCTACCTAGTGCCTTTTGACTTCAAAGACGAGATTGGTAAATGTTACAGACATATTATCATGGAACTGTTCAGTCTATTATTGATTTTTATTTACACTTCAGTTTTATCCAAGGAGAAAGAATTATTTACACTGTAAATAATTAATTTAAAGGGGTCACTTGCAAATCGCAGCAGCACGAATTATGTGCCCAGCAACATTAGAAATCTAGCCAAAATCTCAATTTCCGTTTGTTAAACTAAACTGAAAACCAATAACAATAACAAACCATTTTCCCCTTTCTTGTTATTGCATTCTAAATAAGACATGAAATAAAATGAAATCAAAATGTACACGGACCTCACAAGAGTGTGATTGCTGTGGAAATGTGTGCCTGTGCGATACAAGAGTCAAGTCAAGTCAAGTCACCTTTATTTATATAGCGCTTTAAACAAAATACATTGCGTCAAAGCAACTGAACAACATTCATTAGGAAAACAGTGGGTCAATAATGCAAAATGATAGTTAAAGGCAGTTCATCATTGAATTCAGTGATCTCATCTCTGTTCAGTTAAATAGTGTCTGTGCATTTATTTGCAATCAAGTCAACGATATCGCTGTAGATGAAGTGACCCCAACTAAGCAAGCCAGAGGCGACAGCGGCAAGGAACCGAAACTCCATCGGTGACAGAATGGAGAAAAAAACCTTGGGAGAAACCAGGCTGAGTTGGGGTGCCAGTTCTCCTCTGACCAGACAAAACCAGTAGTTCAATTCCAGGCTGCAGCAAAGTCAGATTGTGCAGAAGAATCGTCTGTTTCCTGTGGTCTTGTCCTGGTGGGCCTCTGAGACAAGGTCTTTACAGGGGATCTGTATCTGGGGCTCTAGTTGTCCTGGTCTCCGCTGTCTTTCAGGGCAATAAAGGTCCTTTCTAGTTGCTGATCCACCATCTGGTCTGGATACCTACTGGATCCGGGTGACTGCAGTGACCCTCTGATCTGGATACAGACTGGATCTGGTGGCTACGGTGACCTCGGAATAAGAGAGAAACAGACAAATATTAGTGTAGATGCCATTCTTCTAATGATGTAGCAAGTACATAGGGTGTTATGGGAAGTGTTTCCGGTTCCGGTTTACCTAATTAATGCAGATTTGGATATTAAAAGCATATTAGTATGTTATGTGTAAGCCAGGTTAAAAAGATGGGTCTTTAATCTAGATTTAAACTGCAAGAGTGTGTCTGCCTCCCGAACAATGTTAGGTAGGTTATTCCAGAGTTTAGGCGCCAAATAGGAAAAGTATCTGCCACCCGCAGTTGATTTTGATATTCTAGGTATTATCAAATTGCCTGAGTTTTGAGAACGTAGCGGACGTAGAGGGTTATAATGTAAAAGGAGCTCATTCAAATACTGAGGTGCTAAACCATTCAGGGCTTTATAAGTAATAAGCAATATTTTAAAATCTATACGATGTTTGATAGGGAGCCAGTGCAGTGTTGACAGGACCGGGCTAATATGGTCATACTTCCTGGTTCTAGTAAGAACTCTTGCTGCTGCATTTTGGACTAACTGTAGTTTGTTTACTAAGCGTGCAGAACAACCACCCAATAAAGCATCACAATAATCTAACCTTGAGGTCATAAATGCATGGATTAACATTTCTGCATTTGACATTGAGAGCATAGGCCGTATTTTAGATATATTTTTTAGATGGAAAAATGCAGTTTTACAAATGCTAGAAACGTGGCTTTCTAAGGAACAATTGCGATCAAATAGCACACCTAGGTTCCTAACTGATGACGAAGAATTGACAGAGCAACCATCAAGTCTTAGACAGTGTTCTTGGTTATTACTAGCGGAGTTTTTAGGTCCTATAATTAACACCTCTGTTTTTTCAGAATTTAGCAGTAAGAAATTACTCGTCATCCAGTTTTTTATATCGACAATTCATTCCATTAGTTTTTCAAATTGGTGTGTTTCACCGGGCCGCGAAGAAATATAGAGCTGAGTATCATCAGCATAACAGTGAAAGCTAACAACATGTTTCCTGATGATATCTCCCAAGGGTAACATATAAAGCGTGAAGAGTAGCGGCCATAGTACTGGGCCTTGAAGTACTCCATATTGCACTTGTGATCGATATGATACATCTTCATTAACTGCTACGAACTGATGGCGGTCATATAAGTTCGATTTAAACCATGCTAATGCACTTCTATTAATGCCAACAAAGTGTTCAAGTCTATGCAAAATAATGTTGTGGTCAGTTGTGTCAAACGCAGCACTAAGATCCAATAAAACTAATAGAGAGATACACCCACGATCAGATGATAAGAGCAGATCATTTGTAACTCTAAGGAAAGCAGTCTCAGTACTATGATATGGTCTAAATCCTGACTGGAAATCCTCACATATACCATTTTTCTCTAAGAAGGAATATAATTGTGAGGATACCACCTTTTCTAGTATCTTGGACAGAAAAGGGAGATTCGAGATTGGTCTATAATTAACTAGTTTTTTGGGGTCAAGTTGTGGTTTTTTGATGAGAGGCTTAATAACAGCCAGTTTGAAGGTTTTGGGGACATATCCTAATGACAATGAGGAATTAATAATAGACAGAAGAGGATCTATGACTTCTGGAAGCACCTCTTTTAGGAGCTTAGATGGTATAGGGTCTAACATACATGTTGTTGGTTTAGATGATTTAACAAGTTTATACAATTCTTCCTCTCCTATGGTAGAGAATGAGTGGAACTGTTCCTCAGGGGGTCTATAGTGCACTGTCTGATGTGATACTGTAGCTGACGGCTGAATGGTTGCAATTTTATATCTAATAGTATAAATTTTAGAAGTAAAGTAGTTCATAAAGTCATTACTGTTGTGGTGTTGGGAAAAGTCAACACTTGTTGAGGCTTTATTTTTTTGTTAATTTAGCCACTGTATTGAATAAATACCTGGGGTTATGTTTGTTTTCTTCTAAAAGAGAAGAAAAGTAATCGGATCTAGCAGTTTTTAATGCTTTTCTGTAGGATAGGTTACTTTCCCGCCAAGCAATACGAAATACTTCTAGTTTGGTTTTCCTCCAGCTGCGCTCCATTTTTCGGGCTGCTCTCTTTAGGGTGCAAGTATGCTCATTAAGAGTGAGCTGCTCATCACGTTTGCTGAGATGGTGTTTGTCTCCGTCTGAAGAGAGCTGACGTACTGTGAGTTTTCTTCATTTTTGTTCAGCTACAGTTGACATCCGGAAGAAATACATGGAATTTTTTTTTTTTTAAGCTGATTTCTGAACGGTTCTGAACGATTTCTGTTGCTATTGTTTCGAGAACATTCTTCCCATGCCATTTTTGACACGTTACTTTGATGCTCTTTTGACAGTACTTATTTTACTGTTAAACCAGTGTTCTGGGTCTTAGCATTATTTTTCCTTTTCTCTATTTCATGGTTTCATGCTTTTTGGATTTTCTACAGTGGTCCGTGTACCTTCGTATAATTCAAGAAAACTGCACATTTTTCTTTTTTCATTTGTCCAAACAAAACGAAAAATCAAGAAATCGGCTTCATTTTTTCGTTTTTACGTTCAGGGACAGAAAACGAATAAACAACTTGAATATTCGATCCCTACATGTGGGCGGGAAGGAAACGCCCCTCTCCGCTGAGTGGTCAACCAAACATTACAACATAATAATAGTCCTAAAAACATAATAAGAGTCCTATGCTTCTACGGATTCTTAATGTGTTTATTTTTACTACATTTTATCTCTTTCTCTTCATCAAACAGCCAGATCAAATAATAGCTTGAAACAAACCATACAGAGGCAGAGCCTTTTGGTCCTTTGGCACACGGCTGTTTTATTATAGTACCCACCTATCAAAATCTGTCTGGCAAAGCTGTGTGACGCACTGCAGCGCGGGGAGAATACAGCCTATTGTAGCGAAGCGCAGACCGCTATCAATTTATGTGAACATGCAGTCATAACTTTTGTTTTAGACAATATGCTGCATTTTGGACTATGGGGGAACTTAAATAAAATGACAGATATGAATAGAAATTAGCGCATCTATCATTTATTATTTTTCTATTTTGAGTTTTATTCATAAAGCACTTTATGCACATTTCGGAATCCATAGGTTGTTATCCCAAATGTTTACCTTATGCTGTGTTCCAGACAACTCGGATACAATATAACATTTTTTTTCTATTATATAATATTGGATTATACGAATAATATTATACTTTACATAATAATAATAAGTATATATATATATATATATATAGCCTAGAGAGAGAGAGAGAGAGAGAGAGATATTTTGGGGTCCAATAGGTTGCTGGTTTCCGTGCAAGTCATTTATAGATTATCAATGTTTCATTTTGAAGTATATTTCCTACATTATTTCATTAATTTTGTTTTTTGTTTAGTCATTTAATTTAGATGTGTATTTTTATTTTTTCTGCCTTTTTAATTTTTTTCATTTATGAACTCATTTAAAACAACAACAAAAATGAGTAAAAAATGTAAAATAAAGTACAATCAAATCCTTACAATCACATTGCACTTGAATAAAGTTTAATTTCTAATCTGCTGATTGCCCTGCAGGTGACCGCATAAATCTTTCTTCTTACAATGCACGTTATTACAGGTTTTTTTTTTTTATAATTAAAAAGGGCAGAAAAATAGAAATGCATCTAAATTAAATGATTGAACAAAAAATGAATAAAATAAGTAATGTAGGAAATAGGTTTTGGGGGGTTGGGGTGGGGTGGGGGGTTCTGTCAATAACTTGCTGACGTGCAAGAAAAACAGCTATATGTATTGGACCTGAAAATCACGTCTCTCTCTCTCTCTATATATATTTATTATTATTATTATTATTATTATTATGTAAAGTATAATATTATACACTATACCATAATAATATAATATAATATAATAGTTATTATATCCGAGTTATCTGGAACGCAGAATTATTATGTAAACATTTCAATAAATGATTGTGTTGGCCTACTACAATTCTGAGCCATTCTATAAAATGACATTTCATCATTTGACAAATGGATAGCGACTCCTAAGTAGCACTTAAAGCACGGCTACGTGCAACTGTGTTAAGTGCATTTTTGGGAAACGCACATGAAACAATAACGGACGATCGTAAAATGACTCATAGAAAACGCTCTTAAGCGCTAAAATCAATCGTTATCGAGAAACGCAGCCCAGATTAACGAATGGCTTGACACAAACCGTACCGAGGCAAACCCTACAGAGCTTTCTTTTGTGTAGGCATAAATTATGCAACCTACCAGTGAAACATTTAGTTTATCATGTGAATATTAATTTACTTCGCACCTGCACTCACAACTTCTACTAGCCTATACATCTTTGTGCACTGCAGCGCGAGGAGAATGTATTAGACAAGCGCAGACCACTATTCATTTATGTGAACATAGGTAGTTTTAGACAATAAGCTGAGTTTTTTTTATTAATACTGGGTACTGGCCATCTAACTGATAGCATAGAAAATTTTTATTTTCTCTGCTAACTAAACCCACATCACAGAAGCGCAGTGTGACTCACAGTAGGTGCAAAGAATGGTGTATCATTCCTTAAAGAATCACAGTCTTTGAAAGATCCATTATTATAGACAACAATTCACTGACCAATTATTATAGACAGCAACTTGATCTTATTTCTGAATCAATTAATGAAGCATTTTGAATAGATTGAATAAAAGGCTTCCTTATTAACACAATGAAATACCGCCATCTAGTGGTGATATTACTTTCATAATTCAGGTTTCATTTTCATTTCATTTAAAAAAATAATGTTGTTCATATTTCTATATTAAAAATGTTGTATAAAACATTAATCTTATTTAATTATACATTTGTATTTCCTATGCAAATGCATGTACAGCTGTCTGATCAGCATTAAACTGCGTGACGCTGCAGTGCGTCACACAGCTTTGCCAGACAGATTTTGATAGGTGAATACTATAATAAAACAGCCATGTGCCAAATGACCAAAAGGCTCTGCCTCTGTATGGTTTGTGTCAAGCTATTCTTTGATCTGGCTGTTTGATGAAGAAAAAGAGATCAAATGTAGTAGAAATAAACTTTCCTTCCCGCCCACATGTAGGGATCGAATATTCAAGTTGTTTATTCATTTTCTGTCCCTGAACGTAAAAATGAAAAAATGAAAGGCATCAGTGGAACACATTACATGTACTACACACTCATGCATGTACACATTCTGGTATGGTCAAAATTAGCTCTTCTCCCTGTGTCTGTCATATGATCCTATGTTCATGCAGACTTTAACTCATGCACTAAAACTTCACAAATACATATAAATAATAATAAAATAACTTTTTTTTTTGGTCTACATCTCCCCCATTCTGAAACTACGGCCATCAGTTTCACACCATCATCGCCAACTAATGGAGTGATAGTAAGGAGAGAAAAAGCAAACCAACAAACAAAAGACACACAAAGGACAGAAGAATAGAAACATAAGGAATCAGGAATAGAACAAAACAAACAAAATAACCCCAACCCATGATATGTTCCCGCATTCTATGTGTGTAATTATGTCTATGTGTATGTATTAAAAATGAACGTCAGTTATCTAAATGAAAGGAAAAATTAATAAATCTTCACCAGTTCCTGGCCAAAATAACAAACTAACATAAATGTTGATGTTAAAGAATCCTATCCCTTGGGGTTGTAAATCAGTAAGCAGGTGTTGATTGTTTGTGGGGTTGTGTTTATAACTGTGCAATGTATGAAATATCCTATTTTACTCTATATTTCCCATTCTCTGCTTTATCCATATGATTAGAAATAACTAGTTTGGTAGGTTTAATACCTCTCCTTCTAGTAACACATATGATGATGTGTATTATTAACATATACACAAGAACTCCTAACATAGTTAGAACTATCCAGTCTGACCATGATAAATTCCCTGGAATTTTTGTTAATTTCCTTTCAGACAATAATTTAGCTACTCCATTTGCTACGACAATATTTCCCATTGCTTGAATTCCTTCCTCTTGAGCTGATTTAACACTCTTTTTGACTATCTTAACCATTTCAAAGAGTTCATAATTCCTTTCCTCCACTAAATCATTATTCCACCACTGTGGTTCTACCTGCAGCAATTGCACGTGTGGAACATGTATTCCACCTAAATGAAGAGGATAGAGAATTTCAATGCAAAATGGATCAGGAGGAATTAGACACAACTTCCCTCCATATATAATATTTTCACTTATTCTATCTTGTAATATACACCACTGTGCTTCTGACACCTGCCATGCACCTGTGGCTTGATCTAAAGGAACTACCTCCCAAACTGCAGATCCATTAAGATATATACTAAACATTGTAGAACATGAGCAAATTACCCACTCATGTTCCTCAACACAACAGTCTGTGGTAGAAATCATCTGTGTTTTCCCCTCACCTCAATATCCATTTTTCCCTAATCTAATTACTGAATTTCCTTGTCTAATTCCCATTGATTGGAATTTTCTAACTGTCATTATATTGCGCTTTCCATATTGAGGCCATACCATAATTAAAGGTAGTACTCCAGAACCTGTTAAAGATTTCTCATCTATTGCAATTTTAACTAATGGAATATGTTTAGCATAAGCTAAATTAAGTTGATTACCAAAAACCAATAACAAAGATTCAGCTATTCGTTCAGGAACTTGACCCATCCGAATAACTTGAACATCTTCCACCATTTGATCCTTTAAATTTTGAGCTAAAAATAAACACGCTGCACGGTGTGTCTCAAAATTAGATGATTTTGTTAATGCGTCTGGCAATTCCTTCGCAGCATTATTAAGATGTTGACCCGCTGCTATAATATGTAAAGAATCCTGAAGAGCCTCAGTAATTCCTTTCCCTGTCATTTTCCCACCCACTGAGTGTATTTACTTAATTGACTCACTTGAGCAGTATTACTAATTGAATTGACAGAACCAAATATCCCCGCTATGTCTCCCCCTATAGTGAGTGTATTTACTTAATTGACTCACTTGAGCAGTATTACTAATTGAATTGACAGAACCAAATACCCCCGCTATGTCTCCCCATATACTTCGAGGTTTACGATTTTGACTACTCAGAGGATCTTTGGAGGTATAATATGTTGCTTCTTTTTCCAACCAACTCCTTATTTTTGTAAAATTTTCAATAGGACTGATCAAAAACAGTAAGCAGAGACATCAAATTATAATTAACACATTGTCGCACCATGTGGGCTTCATTTATCAAGGTTTTGGTTTATTTTAAGATTCCATGAGCTGACAAATTAGTTGTATTTGGGCATGTTTTAGCTTTGTTTGTCTTTTCCGCAAAGAGATAAAAACACATTTCCCCATTTTCTAGTTCAGTTTCACAATATTTGTTCTCATCTTCTGAATACCATACTCTAACATAATTTCCCTTGAATCTTGTCGTTCTGGAGGCAGTATCTCTTAGGAACCCCTCACATGGCAACACTATGGGATAAACACACCCTTGATCTAACAAATCCCATATTGTAAGCATGTGAGTACGATTCAAGATGAAATTAATTTCCACATTAGTAGAAGTTATGAGTTCTAACCCCACAATTTCACATTGTTCTTTTGAACAGATTTCTTGTCTTTGACCACTATTAGAATATTCTCCATTTTGAACTGGCCAAATTACTCTACTTTTGTAACATTTAAGGTGATAGTTACATCCACCTGTAATGATCCAGAACTCGACATGGAATCCATATGCAGGCTTTATTGCAGAAACACGTAGTTGTACAGGCAATGGTCAATACCAGCAATATCAGCAATGTAGGGAGAACAGAGAATCAAAATCCAGTAAACAAGCAAGGGTCGGTAGGTAGGCAGCAAAGGTATGTAGAGGAGATCAAACAGGGTCAGTAACAGGAAAACAAACATGGGTAGTAACGCTCAGAAATGACAGACACAGCTAATCAAGACTTCGCGTAGAACTGTTGTAATAGTCCAGCTTATATACACAGTCCTGATGAGTAGCACCTGTGATGGTGATCAGAGTCCAAGGACGGGGCTTGTGGGAAATGTAGTGTAGTCAGTGTAAATGAATGAGTGGATGCGTGTGTGTCAGTATTCAGGCGAGGGTGCCCTATGCTGGCCAGTAGAGGGAATTATGGGGTTCGTCTCCGTGACACCACCATAGATGCCCTATCGATATTTAGCAAGATCTTTATCATTACTTCGCACCCAATCCCATAATCCCCATTTGGAAATAAAGTGTAGAGTAACATGTTAGCCAGATTTCAGAGTTGCATTCAGAGTTATTGCTTGAACCCGAGGAGTCCATAAAGCTTGGCTTCCTTGGTAAAAACCAAATAAAATTAAAAACAAGCATACCATTGATGATGTGTATCGAGAATAACTTGCAACCATCTCTAATCAATGTCAATGGAACTGATTCCTGAAATGGAAGCAGATAAATCATTAAACATCACTTCTTGTTACCCAATCTTTAAAAGTAATGGATGAACATTGCTCAATTTCAGTCCATAAGCTATCACTGTCATTTTGTTTATTCACTAAACAAGGCTTAACTTGTGACCAATGATACCATCTATCTGTTCCTACACCCTTCCCTTTAAGGCACACACTTGTATCTGTTGTTAAAAATATCTCATATCATTTGACCATAACAAAACTACCTAACTCGGGAATGTCTGGAATGTCAGTAGTGGTGTGTTGTTCATCCCACTGCTGCTGAGCTTCTCACACCTTCTGGATGTTTTCTTTGGTAGCTCTGTCCAGCATAGTGAGATATGGTCTTAACTTTTAGACAGTCACATGGATGGCTCCCTGTCAAAGCAGGGATGAAAAGTTGATTGTCTCTTTTTTCTTACTCTTTACAGAGGGGTGCTTATTCCTATGGTAAACGCAAAATTCCCTCAATGAGCTGATGAACTTGTGCAGAAGTCCCTCAATGAGCTGACAAACTTGTGCTTCAGTCCACGTTTTTCCTTGAGATGTTTTATCATTGTTTTTGACATTTAACTGTTTAAATGATGGACCTTTACCTTCTGCTCCACCTACTTTAGCCCAACAGTCTTTTTTGATGTGGCCAGGCTTTCCACAATTGTGGCATACCTTCAACATCTTATCTGCATCGCTGTTGGATTGAACGAATGCCACTCATCTTCGATTTGGCCTGTGTCCTTCATCCTTGTTTTACAGTGAAGTGGGTTCCATTGTCAGAATCAGAAAGGCTTTCAACTTGGAGTCTTTTTGGATCATGAACCATTTAAACTGTTCATCCAAAGAAGCATCAACATTCAGTCCTTTCTTCAAAAACTTTGCTTGCTTCTTGTTCTTCTTTTCCAAGTACCAAGCAGATATGGTTCTGCTGTTGCAGCCAGTCTCTGTCATTTTTGCAGAGGATCTGTGTCTCAGGCTCTCAGCAGCAGGGATATATTTAACTCTGTGCGTGTGAGTGTATGTGTGTGTGTGTGTGTGTGTGTGTGTGTGTGTGCGCATGCTGAAGGGATGGGTCCTGCCCTCCGCTCTCTTCCTCTCTCTCTAGCTGACAACTCAAAATAAAACAAAGAAAGATAAAGAGAACAAAGTTAAATCCTTAATATTCTTATAATTCCCTTTTAGTTCTTTTCAGTTGAGCTGATCTGTCTCTTTCCCAAACATTGAACAGCTTTACTTTACTGAAGGCCCACGATTCTAGCCACTACAATTCATAAAGGTACCTTTTTATTTTAGCGTGTTTAAACATTTTAGGGTTCTCAAAACAGCACTACCTTTAGTGCAGACCCGCCACTTTAAGCCGCTCCTAATCTTACAACTTTCCCACACTTCTTCTAAGTGCAGCTTTTTAGTGAATAGACATGTTTTAGAGTTTAACCTGCCCCTTTTTGCAGACTCGCCACATTCCACCACTTCTAATCACAGCTAATTGCTAAACCGCATTATGACTTATTCTCCTGAAAATTTGACTAAAGGTCTTTTACTCTAAAAGATCCACTTTTACCCCAGCTTCATTCAAATATTTTGGAGGACCACTGATCAGAACAACTCAATAAGTTACATCAAATTAAATTACATAAATTTAGCTATGTCTGACACATTTATTGGCAACACAACTGGTATTTTAAAATTACACAGTTCTTTTCAGCAGTTTCAGTCACCGTCTCAACATGACATTTGTAAATTTTTGGTCTACAACTCTTATGAGTCATACCTAACTATTCACGTGTTCACACTTACATATAGTTAGCTGAAGTATTATAATGCATATTTGGCGTGCTGTCCGGGAAGGGCTCCGAGCTCGGGAATGACCCGAACCTAGAGTACCCCCCCGTATTTGAAAGTGTAAAATGAACTCTAGTGGAGGAGCTGGGGTGGAGGGGGGATGCTGATAAACTGTCAGTGGAGACAGGTAAGTCAGCTGTATTTATACCCTAGGGTTGATTATCTTAAGTGTGCTCCACCTGTGCTAATTAGGCTTAGTATCTGACGTGCTCCTCCCGAATCTTGTTAATGAAACTACATTAAGACTTCATTGTAGTTGTTTTATGATGTATATTTACATTTACATTTACATTTATTCATTTAGCAGACGCTTTTATCCAAAGCGACTTACAGATGAGGACAGTGGAAGCAATCAAAAAAAACAAAAAGAGCAATGATATATAAGTGCTATAACAAGTCTCAGTTAGGTTAACACAGATCACACCCATCGCGGCCCTTCGAACAAATCTGCACAAGAATAATTCACTGTAAATGTATATTTGACAGACTGCTTCATGTCTTACATTTATTACTGACAAATAAAATCTGATATCACAAGTGTTATTGAAAGCAGCTGCTCAAGTGTTCAACACCACATTATCATTCATGTCTTATTGATAAACATTTAAATCATTACATAACTTTCTGTTTTCTTAATTAGATAACTAGTCTGCAGTAATCACTCAAGAAAATAGATGATTAAATGAGAATGATCTAAGAGAGAAAATGTATTTTATTTTATTTGTACAATCATAGAGGTTAATGCACAATCCAGAATTATTAATTCAGCAAGCAGACAGTTACTTTGAAATAAACATAACAAACTGACCAAAACATTACAATCAGATCACCACTTGGGACTGTTTGTTAAAATTTCAGAGACATCATTTACAATGGGACTGATTTAAACTCAGGAGTCAATAATATTTTAATAATAAGGTTAATATTTCTCTGTGATTGATATTAGGAGGTCTTTGTAAAATTAAAGGGATAGTTCACCCAAAAATGAAAATTATGTCATTAATAACTCACCCTCATGTCGTTCCAAACCAGTAAGACCTCCATTTATCTTCGGAACACAGTTTAAGATATTTTAGATTTAGTCCGAGACCTCTCAGTCCCTCCATTGAAACTGTGTGTACGGTCTACTGTCCATGTCCAGAAAGGTAAGAAAAGTAGTCCATGTGACATCAGAGGGTAAGTTGTAATTTTTTGAAGCATTGAACATTCATTTTGGTCCAAAAATAGCAAAAACTACGACTTTATTAGGCATTGTCTTCTCTTCTGTGTCTGTTGTAAGACAGTTCAAAACAAAGCAGTTTGTCATATCCGGTTCGCGAACGAATCATTCGCTGTAACCGGATCTTTTTGAACCAGTTCACCAAATCGAACTGAATCGTTTTAAATGGTTCGCGTCTCCAATACGCATTAATCCACAAATGACTTAAGCTGTTAACTTTTTTAATGTGTCTGACACTCCCTCTGAGTTAAAACAAACCAATATCCTGGAGTAATTCATGTACTCAAACAGTACACTGACTGAACTGCTGTGAAGAGAGAAATAAACACAGAGCCGAGCCAGATAATGACTCGTTCACGAGTCAAGAACCGGTTGCATCGGTTTTCAAATCACCAGTAGTTCTTTCTGACAGTTCAATTCAATAAACCGGTTGAAGAAAACGGTTCACCGGTTCTTTTGCACTCGACATAATGGCGTCATTGGCGATGACTGCAAGCCTTCGGTTTACCTGGGCTCATAACATTAGCACAGAATCAGTTCAGAATCAATCACCAAAAGAATCAGTTCGGTTCAGATGCTCTGTGTGTCGGTCTGCTTCACGCTGAATCACACATGCGCAGTATCATCAGCTCCTCAGTTCTCGAATCGGACGCGTCTGACAGAAACGGTTCTTGATTCGAGAAAGAGTCAATCTTTTGTTCGTTATCTGGCTCGGCTTGGTGTTCATCTTCAGTTCTCTCTTCACAGCAGTTCAAGGCAAGGCAAGGCAAGTTTATTTTTATAGCACATTTCGTACACAATGGTAATTCAAAGTGCTTTACATAAAAGAAATTAAAATAATAATGAAGAAAAATAATAACAAGAATAAAACAAGCAATTTTAAAACTTTTAAAATTATTAAAAAATTTACTTATTAGAAAATGATTTTACATAAAATAAAATAAAAAAAAACAGTGAAAATATAGTGCAATCAGTTCGGACATTGCACAGTGCTTATTCAATAAATGCACAGCTAAACAGATGAGTTTTAAGTCTAGATTTAAATGTGACTATTGTTTTAGCACATCTGATCTCTTCTGGAAGCTGATTCCAGCTGCGGGCAGCATAGTAACTAAAGGAGGACTCCCCTTGTTTTGTGTGAACCCTTGGTATTTCTAACTGACTCGATCCTAATGATCTGTGTGGTCTGTTAGGCTTATATTCAGTGAGCATATCTGAAATATATTTTGGTCCTAGGTCATTTAATGACTTATATAAGAGTAAAGTTACTTTAAAATCAATCCTAAATGTAACTGGAAGCCAGTGTAAGGACATGAGGACTGGTGTGAAATGCTCAGATTGTCTGGTTCTAGTCAGAATCCTGGCAGCAGCGTTCTGGATGAGCTGCAGCTGTCTAATGGTCTTTTTGGGAAGGCCGGTGAGGAGCCCATTACAATAGTCCACCCTGCTGGTAATGAAGGCATGAACTAGTTTCTCCAAGTCTGGACTTGAAACAAAACATCTAATTCTTGCAATGTTTTTTAAATGATAGTATGCTGATTTAGTTACTGCTTTCATAGTCAGTCTGTGAGGAGCTCTGTGGGCAGGGCTCAGCCAGGATAGGGTCTATCAACAGTGCTTGTTTTGGTTGCATGGTGTTATCAGTGTCCTTGTGGGATATGTCAACCACATGATGACTCGGACCCGGTGTGTGTGTGCTGAATGGATTGACACACTCTGCTGAAGGATGACGGAGGGAAAAGTAGATATTGTCCTTAAACACTCTGGCACCAAGTTTGTTTGGGTGGAGGCCATCCGGTTTAAACAATTGTCTATGGCCCCAGAAAAGACTGAAGTTGTCAATGAAATTCACTCCTTTTATATTACAAGATCATTGTAGCCATGTGTTCAGCCCAAGCAACCGTGAAAACATATTTGTTCCCCTTGCTGGGAATGGTCCACTGATGAACGACTGAACTTTGAGTCTTCTAAGTGTTTCAAAGAGTTCACTGAAGTCCTTCTTAAGGAGTTCTGACTGCTCTTTCCGAATATCATTCTTTCCCACATGGATAATGATTCGATTTGCAGTCTTGTGCTTCTTCAGAATGTTCTGAAGTTCCTTGTTCACATCAGAGACCGTTGCTTGAGGAAGGCAGCATGTTGTTGTAGTCCTGCTACGGATGTTTCTGATAACAGAGTCACCCACTATCAGAGTCCTTGGCTCGGCTGTGCTCTGAGCTGAAAGCCGCTGTCTGCTCGTCCTTGAGCGCCTGTTAGTAGCGATGTTAGCTGCTGGCTGATCAGATCCATCTTTAAATACATTTGGGGATTCCTCACCCACATTCATTAATGCTTCAAATCTGTTCTCAAGATGTATAGGGGGTGGTTGAATGCCAGTATTCACAAGCCTTGTCATAGTCGAATCTGGGGTAGAGGAAGCTACGGCAGCATGATACATCTGATGTCTCGTGTTCCTTTGGGTCTCGCTCCCTGTTTGTGCCATCGATTAGTGTGGCGATCAGTTTCGGCTTGTTCCTGCACTTGTTATAAACTGTTGAGATTCAGAAGATTCATGGGACTCACCGGCTGTATGCTGAAAGGGTCCATGACGACAGTCTGCTGAGTGTTCCGTCTGTTTTGGAAGTCCAGCAAGTAACTTTGTTTCAAGAATCACAATCCTTTGTAGAAGTTTGCAGCAGTTCATGCAACAAGTAGATCCAACAGGAGGCATTTTTTCTCTCTTCTGTTTGAATGTAGGCAGTTGTTTTCCCGTCTCCGGAATGTAAGCTGCTGGCAGTGGGAGGCAAAGTTTTCTTTTTGTAGTATTATTCCAGTCCCAAAGAGTTTTTAGTTTTAGCGTTTGTGCCAAAAATCTGTTGTTTGAGCACTGTGCTGATCTGCTGATGTAGAAATATTAGAAAAATCAGAGAAAAGTACAGAAATAAGAAGCAAAGTGCAGAGCAGTAAGCTAGAACGTCCGAACGGTAGCAAAGCCGGAAGTTCAGTCAGTGTACTGTTTGAGTACATGAATTACTCCAGGATATTGGTTTGTTTGAACTCAGAGGAAGTGTCAGCCACATTAAAAAAGATAACAGCTTAAGTCATTTGCGGATTAATACGTATTGGAGACGAGAACAGTTTAAAATGATTTAGTGTTTTGAACTGTTACAACAGACACGGAAGAGAAGACAATGCTGAATAAAGTCGTAGCTTTTGCTATTTTTGTACCAAACTGTATTTTTGATGCTTCAAAAAATTCTAACTTACCCTCTGATGTCACATGGACTACTTTGATGATGTTTTTCTTACCTTTCTGGACATGGACAGTATACCGTGCACACAGCTTCAATGTAGGGACTGAGAGCTCTCGGACTACATCTAAAATATCTTAAACTGTGTTCCAAAAATAAAAGGAGGTTTTACCGGTTTGGAACGACATGAGGGTAAGTTATTAATGACATAATTTTGCAAATTGGGCGAACTAACCCTTTAATGACTGTTTAACTTATTTCTGATGGTTCTTGTTCGCAAATGCAAGTTAACTGCAGTCATCCTGAGGTTCAACTGTTGCTTGTGTGATAAAAGAATAAATCACTTCATAGTCACGAACCTGCATGAACATCACAAATATTGTCAAAAAGATGCAAGTGTTAACACACAAATATTACAGCATGATGTTAGAGCCTAAGAATAAAACTTGTGTGTACAAACTGTTAAGAGAAGGTGGATGGCAATAGTGGGCATCAACATAAGAACAGGGAAGTGTTTTATTCACCTTGTTCTTTTTGGCTCTGATTTTCCAGTTTGTGTCAATCTCATTATAAGTCGCATCATCTTTCTGCTCCTAAACATTAATGGAAACATGGTGAAGTTATGATTGCATCAGTTGGATCCATTATATTTATTGTTATATGTGACAATTAAAAAGAAACAGTAAACAGTTAATATACTAACTTTTCATTCAGCTGACGCATTTATCTAACCTGACTAATAAAAGTGCAGATATAACTGAGACCTTCTGCTCTGGAGCAGTGATTATAGATGTAATAATAGCTAGCTAATGTATCAATCATGAGTCACTGGTATTATGATACTTACCACAGAGTCATTAGTCCCTTTTCTGTTATCTGAAAAACAATGGGAATATTTATGATAGCTCATAAACAAAAAATAATGCAAACAATAAATTATAAAAGTCTAGATGAATTCTACTGCAGATAATACATGTTTTTGTAAGTTTGTATATTACTGTTCACTCAAGCCAAACATTTGATCACACACATATTTAACATCACATCTTAGCAGATTTCCGTGATGAAACTGAAACTGAAGCTGATGTGCCTATCTCTAAATACAAAGTCTGATATTTTTAATCTCGTCTGTTGTAATGCCTTTAAACTCTAAATACTCACCAGCTCTTTTTTTGTGAACCAACCAAAGAATAACAGCAGTAACCAGAACAGCCAACACAGCAGCAGCAACAATCATGATCACTGACGGAGAGAATATATAGAGAGACACATTCAGATTCAGATCAAAACAACAGCAGAACATCTACTGTACACTCTAAAAAGCTCTGGGGTGTTTTTTCAACACAAATGCTGGGTTGAGACCGTTGGGTAGGCGTTGGGTTGTTTTAACACAAGTTTGGGTTGAGAATCGCTCTTGATCATAAACCAGCGGCACTGGGATGGGAACGCAGACGTGAAGGAGAGCACACACGTCACGTCAACACCAGACGTCTCCAGTGTGAGAAGCTGCTATTTTCACGGACGACATGTATCCATTCATTGAACTCGTTCACGACCGACATGGGTATCAGTTCAGTCATTTCATTCACGAACGATATCTCTAGATCTCATTCAGACTCATGAAACTCGTTCAGTGAAGGGCTTATTCGTTCACTACATTCAACAAATCACATGCTTTGTCACATGTCATACTCGAAGGCTATTGGCTCGAGGTTGAGTAACTCTTTGACATGATGAAATAGTTCAGTTACCCGGTTCACCGAGCTGCGCATGCGCTGCTTATAGCGCCGCGCTGTGGAGGGAAGAACTTCACTGAACGAGAAATATGAGTCAGTGGATTCCGTGAACAAGAACGATTCGTTCACCTAAAAGATTTGTTCAAAAATAACGATTCGTTCACGAATGACACATCACTACCCTGTTCAGACTTGTCGAGTTTGTGTCTTCATTGTCCTCGCGCCAAGAGTTAAAGACTCAGAAGCTGTTTGTGTGAGAGTCACACACTGTGTGAGGAGGAGGAGGTGTTCTTCTGAAGAGAGGGACAGACGGGTTTAAGGAAAGTAATCTTCAGAATTCCATCGTTTAATTTTTTTTTACTAAGACTGAAAGAATGTTTGTTTTTGTAGATGTTGAAGGCCGGAGACAAGATAACTTCATTCTTTTGAGATTTTATGTAAGTTATTTTTAGAAAAGAAATGTTTCTGTTGTCTCCTGCCTGTTTACTTCAAATTTTGATGCAACAACAGTGTGATAACGTGCTCATTTCATTAAAACCATTGATGTCTGTGTTGTTCATTGCAGAACTCAAATTAACTTTGGAGTTGTCTGATTTGCAGAGTCATCATTCTTGGTCTTCTCTCTTAAAGGATTAGTTCACACACACACAAAAAATATATATAATTTACTTGCCCTCATGTCATTCCAAACACAAATACATATATTTTAATTGTCTCATAATTTTTAGTTAATCCATAATCTGTATTTTCAAGCCTCATAAATACAGAGTTATTGTATAAGTAATCCATTCCAATATTTATATATGAACAAATCCTAAATTATATGATAGCGAACATGTATTTTCAAAAGAAAATATTGGTCTCCTAGACTAGAAATGGAGGACAAACTTTAAGAGAATATTAAATATATTTGGTTTCCAGGAATTAGCAGAGTTTGTGCGGGTCTGCAACAATATGAGGGAGAGTAAATTATGACCATTTTTATTTATTTATTTATTTATTTTATTGCCAGTAGAAATGGAGTTTACACTCTGTCATTCATACACATGCTCACATCTGTTAAATGTTATTAATATCAATGTTAATGTTGTGGTTAATTTGTGTACTGTCATGCCAGAATAGTTGGTAAAGAACTCAACTAATTGTACATTTATTGTATAAAAGTGTTTTTGTATATTTTATACAATAAATACAATTTACCAAAAAAATCTAATTTGATCTTAACCCTCTGGAGTCTAAGGGTATTTTTGGGGCCTGGAGAAGTTTTGTCATACCCTGACATTTGTGCATTTTCAGTTTCTTATATACATCTAAATGGCTAGAGTCTAATCTCACTGTAATCAGCACAAACTGGGCTATAATAATATGCAAGCAGCATGTATACACATGATTGTGTTTTTGAGAAAAACATTTTTATGCGTGGTTAGTGAAAAACTAAAAATGTTAAAACACTTGAATAAGGCAATAAAACACATACAGAACAATGGTTCCCGGGACTTTTGAGAACTGGAGCTTGTAGCCTAGAATTTTTCTTTCTAAATTATGTGAAAATCATCTTGTTTACTCACTTACAGAAAACAATATATTGATTTAAGACTTTTTGATTTAGACACTTTTTGTTGGTAAAAGTCATATGCGAGTAGGCATCAACTATCATAAGTTATGTTCAATGCTTTATAAACTCTGTAGCTGTTAATGCCATATTTTTCTGCATTTCTTCTTAAATGTATGTTACTGACTGTTTTCTCTTGTTTTTAATAAATATTTACCTTTTGATAGTTACTATTTGTGTATAAAAGTGATTTTTAAAATTAACAAGATTTGTAAGTTTAATGCCTAGCTCAATTTGGGTTCATTTTAGCCTAGCAATGTAGTAAATTTAAATCATAAAAAAGCAACCCAACATGCTGAGTTAAACATAAAAATAACCCAAATTGGGATGTTATCAGCCCAGCAGTTTTTAGAGTGATACATTACTGTCTTTGAAATCAAATATATAAAACAATACTACTGACAGAGACATAAAATCATAAGTAACATGATTGTTTTGGGTTGTTTGGAGACTTGGTTTCTCAGTGACATGATGAAAGAATTCTGGATTGGTGGATTGGTGTTGATGAACAAGAGACATGACATGAAGTCAGAGTTATGATCAGCTGTTCTAACATCTCCACAGAGAATCTGTTCTGTATTTAGAAACGGATTCTAGAAGAACAACAGAATGTGAATAAAACTACGGAGCCCCTCTGGTCCCACTTTGTCAAAAAAAAATATATATAACTAACTCGTGGCCTCAAGATAGTGAAGTGTCTGACACATGGACCCTTTGTTATTAAACTGGACCCTGTACTGTAGTGCAATGTAATACTTCACATTATGTGCAATATTATCTTTTTTAATATTCAGTGTAATATAATTTGCTGCATTTCTGTTTCTATTTATTTACTAGTACTGTTCATCACAATCAATTCAATTCTGTTAATACAGTAATGTAAATCTTGTAGGCTGCATATCCATAGTCCTTTATAATTCTTCTTCATATTTTATAGCATATTTTTTTATACTTTTTACATGTATATAGGCTACTTGTTTATTAACCAACTTCTATTACTATTTATATTCCTTTAAATGTCTTGATGTGCACATCAACTGTGACACAAGAATTGTCCCCCGGGTTATCAATATCAATAAAGATCAAAGTATTTCTGATTCTGATTTTAAGTTAGCCTATAGTAATGTGCAGACTGGTTCATTAATTATTGAAGTGTTTCACATTTTGGAAAAGCATGTCTGTGTAGCCTATGATAAAACGTCAGAAGAGGGCGTTCTAGGCTTAGGTCACGGTACCTCCGTCTGGCTGTATGTATTTATGTGTATTTCCCGGTATTTCCCAGTTGACGGCAAGGAGTTGCGGGATGAGAATGCGTTAGATGATCATATGAGTAATTGTGACGGCTTTACAGAGGTAAGAGTGTTTTAATTAGAATGGTTAACATTTAGTTAGATGGCAAATTACTGCAAGACTATAGGTGTTCGAGGTGGAAGCATTAACGATTAGCATAACAAGTTAAGCAGGCTAATTCAACGTTAATGGTTATCAAGTAACTGCTATCTTAGTCTCTGTTACTAACGTTTCAAATTTTATCGGACTTGATAGCCATTAATGTTGAATTAACCTGCTTAACTTGTTATGCTAGTTATTCATATGAACATATAACGCATTCTCATCAAAAAATCACCAAAGGGTCCATGTGTCAGACACTTCACTATCTTGAGGTCACGAGTTAGTTATATATATATATTTTTTTTTTTGACAAAGTGGGACCAGAGGGGCTCCGTATAAAACCACTGAAATCACTCACAAACACACAGAAACTGACATCAGTGCTTTTGCTGATTTTATAGAGGAAGGTTTTTTAGTTCAGATTCACCATATTCAACAATGATATTTTAATGCATGAACACAAAATAAACCTTACAGACATTCCCTTCACAGGACTGAATTTGATTTATTTAACTGTTATTTTACAGCAGCTCCATTTCAGTGTAACTCTCTGTTGAGCTGCTGTGTAACAGAAAGATTATTAATAAGTGCTCACTGTGATTTTAATAGTTACGTCCTGAAACTAAAAGAACCAAAGTCCCATTCACCTTTGTGAAGAAAGAACAAACTAGTGAACTAGCTTTCACGTTTACTTGCTTTGTGAAAGAGAAAAAAAGTGCTTAAGGTCTACAAATTAAAGAAGACCAGTGATAATCTTCTCTTAAAGTCTACAGTAAATCAGTTATGTGAATACCAATTCTACTGTAAGAGTCACATTAAACCACTGAGATGAGTAAGACAGAAATACCTCTCTGTGTAGCTGTTGTCTCGGGGGTTTGAGGAGTCTGTGTCTCTGTATAAGGAGGAGGATTTCAGTTCTGATGCATCATATTTGATCAAATACATCTTAGCTCTGTTTGACTTCATTGTTCATTGACTGATGTGTGTCAGTGATCATGTACCTTGTTCTGGAGAAGCTGCTGTAGTTTGACTGGATTTCTTCTCAGAGTTTGAGCTGCTGACTGGAATCAGTGTTGAATCAGCTGAAGCTGCAGAAGAGGAATGATCAGAACATAATAATAATAATTATTAGTATTATAAATACATTACTAAAAACTGAATGTAAGACTCAGGCAGCTAAAGCTCACACAGACAGTTAAAGAGAAACACAGTCAGACATAAATGTAGAAATGTAAGGTTATATGCTGTTTATTTGTCATGCATTCAATTTTAAAAATGATTAATATTTAGTAATATTTAGTACAGTTTTTCAAAGGCATGTTTTGTTATCTATTTAAAGTAACTAAAGTGTAGACAAGACACAGTGCATATCTGAAGGCATCACTGATGATCTTGTCTCCTGAATTCTGTTCAGTGATAATAGAAGTAAGACTTTGCAGAGGAATCTCTTTTGATCAGAAACAGCCCTGATTACAATATAAACACATGAAGTTATTAATACCTCAGTTATATTTATATTACCTTTCCATAGTAATGCATTGTCTGATTTGAAAATTGTTTTATCAGGATGATTTTTTTTGGTATTAAGCTTTCAAATAATATGTAACTTATGATCATTACAAAAATATGTGATAGGTAAAATGTAAACAAAAATAAAATTATTTTAAACAAAATTATTTTAATGGTAAAATATTTATTTATTTATTTATAATTTTACGATCGTTCGTTATTGTTTGACGTGCGTTTCCCAACATTGCACATAAAGCAATCGCACAGCTGTGCTTCACGTGCTACGTAGGAGTCGCTCTCCGTTTGTCAAGTGCTGAAATGTCATCTTACAGATGGTTTCATCGGGCGCACGCGCCTGGCCCTAAATTAACTTCCGGTCTGTGTTGTGTACATCGGTCTGGCTGCGGTGCCTTCTACAAACACAGGTAAAGTCAAGGTGATGAGTAGACTGAAGTTGGGCTCAGGTGGTTGTGCTGTGGGATGTTTATAATTTTTTTTTTTTTTTTTTTGGCGGGGTTAAAGAAATGTAGTGTTGTTATCTGAACACATGTCAGTGTATCTGAGTGAGGTCTTCAGGTCACAGTAAACATTGATCTTAACAGCTGATTCTGGACCTGCTTGTGTAGGAGCTGCAGCTGATTTAGAGCTGGTGACTGGAGACGTTGGCTTTGTTTCGCTTGGAGCTGGAAAAGATGAATGTTCAGATACGTCACAGACTACCGTCATATTTAAATGACTGATGATTAATTGTTCATATAAATCATTTACTTGGATACTTGACAGTATATGTGGCTGAGGTCTTCAGTTGATCTCTGTGTTTAAGCTGACATCTCCACTCTCTGTTGTGATCTTCATTCAGGAGTGTTGTAGTCAGAGAGATGAGACACTGTTCTGAGGAGAATGAGATCTGAAATCTGGAGTCTGTCTGCAGATTCACACCAGACTGATTCACCCAGATCATCTCAATACCCTCAATACGGACTAAAGTATCACAAGTGAAGTTATCATAATAATAATTATATAACTGACAGGAGAGATTTAGAGAGCGGCCTGATCTGGTCTCAGACTGTGAGGATGATGAAGACACTGAAACAGAAAATCAGACAGAGATTACATGACAATATTACTGTTTAATTCAACATATAATCATAATATTCACAGAGACACTGACCATGAAGAACATGCAGAAAAACTTGTGCATCAGCTCCTTGTTGTTGTCCATTCACATATTGTCTGCAGGAGTAAAGTCCACAATCTTCTTTTGTGAGTTTCTTGATGTTCAGAGAGCAGTCAGAGTCCAGACTCAGTCTCTCGTGTCTCTCTGTGTCAGTCTTCTTTATTCCTAAAGTAATCAGTTCAACTGTCTCTGACGGTCTGCCATAGATCCATGTAGTTGTTGTGCAGTCAGAAAGAGCTTTATTACAGGACAGATGGACATCTTCACCAGAACTGAAGAACACACGAGAATTATCCACTCCACTGATACCTACAGATAATAATAATAATAATAATAATAATAATAATGTGGGTTAATGTCTTGATTATGAAATCACTGATTCTTGAGACAAAACATATCCAGCTACTGTAACTGTGGGTTTAAAAATGAAAATATTTTAAATTTAAATATTTTGAGGGATTACTGTATTTAAAACAATTATCCCCTTCAATGTAATTTTGTAATTATTATCTCAAATCTATGACTCTTATTGTGTTCACTACATCTAAAAGAGTGCCACAGAGAATGAATTTAATTCATTAATTAATTTGTTATGAAGATGAAAAAGAGCTTGTTTTATCAAAAGCAACACTTAATAATATCTCATATTAAAGCGCGGCTGTTTTTCAAGCACGCGTGTGTGTTTCATAAGGTGTTTAAAGTTGTGTCCTCTCTTTCTGTCAGCAGCGTCAGATCTTGATTAAAATGTAAAATCATCAGGGAATCTGAGGGGCAGCTGTTTCTCTGAAGGACCCTCGTCACATTCCTCCTCTGCAGAGTACATCAGTGTCAGTTTATAGTTTTACAATATTTTAAATCATAATGTTAATATTTCCTGTGTCACAACCATGATATGTCAACACCATCCTCCAGTTTCTGATAATAATATTAGAAATATTTAGATCATTGTATTCTCCTGAAGCAGGTTCTGTCAGCATCAACAGAGAAAACAAAGCAGCTGCTTCATCAACTCGATTAGTTTTGTGAAAGAAATGACAAATTTGTCACCACTGTCAGATGTCACCAACACCATATGATTTTTCTGTCTGATGTTGGTGACAGACCAATGATGGAGATGACACTCAACGTGAAGTGATCATATTTTATACATAATACAGCTGATTTATATTCTGATCGTGTAAATCGGAGTCACAAAGATTTTTCACCTCTTGAACGTCTGGTTGCACTGGTTCACCATTGAGAAATTGGGTCACATGTGCTAATGGAGCCCAGATAAATTAACTAACAATGTGAACCTGGGTGTTGTACCCTTAGGTTTATTTAACTAATGACCTAAATAACTATGTGTGTCTGAGCCAATAGCTCAAACTTACCTCGGTAGAAACACACACTCTGTGTCATTAACAAACAGGAATCACACTGTGAGCTGATCGACAAAGAAACCCCCTTCAACCACCTGATTCAGACTCGGCAGCATGAGCCATTAGTTTTAAATTTGATATTCAATGTATTTATTTATTTTTCATTAAAGTTCACTGACATTAATGCAATGGAAATGCTTACCTTTAACTTATTAATAAGCTAACAGCATATTTGGTGAAATAATAAATCACTGAACAGTGTTGGGGGTATCGAGTTACAAAGTAATGGATTACAGTAACTATATTACTGTCTTGGGTAACGAAGTAAAGTAACGCATTACACTAATAATTTTGGTAACTACACTACTTTACAAGACTATAGGAACGCGCTTTCCTGCGTTACACATGCCGTGTTTGCCTGTGTGTAAAGTTCTGGGCTGGGTTTCCCGATAACGATTGATCTTAGCACTTAAGAGTGTTTTCTACGAGTAATTTTACGATCGTTCGTTATTGTTTGACGTGCGTTTCCCAACATTGCACGTAAAGCAATCGCACAGCTGTGCTTCACGTGCTACGTAGGAGTCGCTCTCCGTTTGTCAAGTGCTGAAATGTCATCTTACAGATGGTTTCATCGGGCGCACGCGCCTGGCCCTAAATTAACTTCCGGTCTGTGTTGTGTACATCGGTCTGGCTGCGGTGCCTTCTACAAACACAGGTAAAGTCAAGGTGATGAGTAGACTGAAGTTGGGCTCAGGTGGTTGTGCTGTGGGATGTTTATAATTTTTTTTTTTTTTTTTTTTGGCGGGGTTAAAGAAATGTAGTGTTGTTATCTGAACACATGTCAGTGTATCTGAGTGAGGTCTTCAGGTCACAGTAAACATTGATCTTAACAGCTGATTCTGGACCTGCTTGTGTAGGAGCTGCAGCTGATTTAGAGCTGGTGACTGGAGACGGTGGCTTTGTTTCGCTTGGAGCTGGAAAAGATGAAGGTTCAGATACGTCATAGACTACCATCATATTTAAATGACTGATGATTAATTGTTCATATAAATCATTTACTTGGATACTTGACAGTATATGTGGCTGAGGTATTCAGTTGATCTCTGTGTTTAAGCTGACATCTCCACTCTCTGTTGTGATCTTCATCCAGGAGTGTTGTAGTCAGAGAGATGAGACACTGTTCTGAGGAGAATGAGATCTGAAATCTGGAGTCTGTCTGCAGATTCACACCGGCCTGATTCACCCAGATCAGATCAAGACCCTCAGAACGGACTGAAGTATCACAAGAGACTCGATCATAATAATATAACTGACAGGAGAGAGTCAGAGAGCGGCCTGATCTGATCTCAGACTGTGAGGATGATGAAGACACTGAAACAGAAAATCAGACAGAGATTACATGACAATATTACTGTTTAATTCAACATATAATCATAATATTCACAGAGACACTGACCATGAAGAACATGCAGAAAAACTTGTGCATCAGCTCCTTGTTGTTGTCCATTCACATATTGTCTGCAGGTGTAATGTCCACAATCTTCTTTTGTGAGTTTCTTGATGTTCAGAGAGCAGTCAGAGCCCAGACTCAGTCTCTCGTGTCTCTCTGTGTCAGTCCACTTTATTCCTAAAGTAATCAGTTCAACTGTCTCTGACGGTCTGCTATAGAGCCATGTAGTTGTTGTGCAGTCAGAAAGAGCATCATTACAGGACAGATGGACATCTTCACCAGAACTGAAGAACACTTGAGTCACGTCTCCTCCACTGATACCTACAGATAATAATAATAATAATAATAATAATAATGTGGGTTAATGTCTTGATTATGAAATCACTGATTCTTGAGACAAAACATATCCAGCTACTGTAACTGTGGGTTTAAAAATGAAAATATTTTAAATTTAAATATTTTGAGGGATTACTGTATTCAAAACAATTATCCCCTTCAATGTAATTTTATAATTATTATCTCAAATCTATGACTCTTATTGTGTTCACTACATCTAAAAGAGTGCCACAGAGAATGAATTTAATTCATTAATTAATTTGTTATGAAGATGAAAAAGAGCTTGTTTTATCAAAAGCAACACTTAATAATATCTCATATTAAAGCGCGGCTGTTTTTCAAGCACGCGTGTGTGTTTCATAAGGTGTTTAAAGTTGTGTCCTCTCTTTCTGTCAGCAGCGTCAGATCTTGATTAAAATGTAAAATCATCAGGGAATCTGAGGGGCAGCTGTTTCTCTGAAGGACCTCGTCACATTCCTCCTCTGCAGAGTACATCAGTGTCAGTTTATAGTTTTACAATATTTTAAATCATAATGTTAATATTTCCTGTGTCACAACCATGATATGTCAACACCATCTTCCAGTTTCTGATAATAATATTAGAAATATTTAGATCATTGTATTCTCCTGAAGCAGGTTCTGTCAGCATCAACAGAGAAAACAAAGCAGCTGCTTCATCAACTCGATTAGTTTTGTGAAAGAAATGACAAATTTGTCACCACTGTCAGATGTCACCAACACCGTATGATTTTTCTGTCTGATGTTGGTGACAGACCAATGATGGAGATGACACTCAACGTGAAGTGATCATATTTTATACATAATACAGCTGATTTATATTCTGATCGTGTAAATCGGAGTCACAAAGATTTTTCACCTCTTGAACGTCTGGTTGCACTGGTTCACCATTGAGAAATTGGGTCACATGTGCTAATGGAGCCCAGATAAATTAACTAACAATGTGAACCTGGGTGTTGTACCCTTAGGTTTATTTAACTAATGACCTAAATAACTATGTGTGTCTGAGCCAATAGCTCAAACTTACCTCGGTAGAAACACACACTCTGTGTCATTAACAAACAGGAATCACACTGTGAGCTGATCGACAAAGAAACCCCCTTCAACCACCTGATTCAGACTCGGCAGCATGAGCCATTAGTTTTAAATTTGATATTCAATGTATTTATTTATTTTTCGTTAAAGTTCACTGACATCAATGCAATGGAAATGCTTACCTTTAACTTATTAATAAGCTAACAGCATATTTGGTGAAATAATAAATCACTGAACAGTGTTGGGGGTATCGAGTTACAAACAAATGGATTACAGTAACTATATTACTGTCTTGGGTAACGAAGTAAAGTAACGCATTACACTAATAATTTTGGTAACTACACTACTTTACAAGACCATAGGAACGCGCTTTCCTGCGTTACACATGCCGTGTTTGCCTGTGTGTAAAGTTCTGGGCTGGGTTTCCCGATAACGATTGATCTTAGCACTTAAGAGTGTTTTCTACGAGTAATTTTACGATCGTTCGTTATTGTTTGACGTGCGTTTCCCAACATTGCACGTAAAGCAATCGCACAGCTGTGCTTCACGTGCTACGTAGGAGTCGCTCTCCGTTTGTCAAGTGCTGAAATGTCATCTTACAGATGGTTTCATCATAATAAACATGAGCACGTACTGCACGTTTAATAATAATAATAATAATAATTCCTTACGTTTATGTGTTTAAATATCAAAACGAGGCACAGGTGTTTTTATATCACTGTATTTCTGAAGGAAGACTTGCATGTTATATGCCTGATAAAGCAGCATTTGTGAGCATAGCTCTGCTTTGTTTACAGCTGTTATTGGGAAACCTCTATTTCTCGTGCTTTAAAGCATCTCCTGCTTGACATTTCTTCAATGTTTTATTTTTAATAGTAACAATTTTTGTTTACCAAAAAATAAAGTTTGCTTAATTTTCAATATTTAAAAGAAAATCTAAATTATAAAAATAATGTTTTATGCCTTCATTTGATAAATAGAAAAATGTAAATACACAACAGAATTTCTGAGGGGGAAAAAAAAAAATCATAAGACTATTTTAAGAAAAATTGAATAAATGAAGTTGTTTTTATGCATTTAAATAATTACACATGCTAAAAAAATCAAACATACGGTGAAGAAAAAATAAAACATTTCACAGGGCCCTAAACATGTAATTTTTGTTTTTAACATTTAATAAATTGCTGTGAAAATGTATGTGTTATGATTTAAATTAATTAGACATGCTTTTTGATTAATACAATTAAATTTAACCATTAAAAAGGAGTTGAGAAAAAATAAAAGAGAAAAAATGGAATCCAGAAAAATTCAAACGGAAAACGGAATTTGGAAAAAAATAAATAAAGTAATAAGTAGTGAAGTTACTTTTCAAATGCAGTAACTAGTAAAGTAATCTCATTACAATTTACAGAAATAACTAGTAACTAATTAAATTGTTTGAGTAACTACCCCAACACTGTCACTGAACAGCCTGTAGTTGTGATGTCATATGCCTGGGAATAATTCTGCCTCAAAAGCAGCTGCTCATTTATTTTGATTATTTAAAGATTTTCAAATTGCATACTAAGAATGGTAATGTTTGCATTGTATGAACACATCATTGCTAAAGGCATGGCTCGTTCCAGATGGTCTTGAACAGGACACTACAGTGACTTTTATTTGAAAGTGAAAAGTGAAAGTGAAAGTGACGTGACATTCAGCCAAGTATGGTGACCCATACTCAGAATTTGTGCTCTGCATTTAACCCATCCGAAATGCACACACACACAGAGCAGTGAACACACACACACACTGTGAGCACACACCCGGAGCAGTGGGCAGCCATTTATGCTGCGGCGCCCGGGGAGCAGTTGGGGGTTCGATGCCTTGCTCAAGGGCACCTAAGTTGTGGTATTGAAGGTGGAGAGAGAACTGTACATGCACTTCCCTCACCCACAATTCCTGCCGGCCCGGGACTCGAACTCACAACCTTTCGATTGGGAGTCCGACTCTCTAACCATTAGGCCATGACTTCCTTATTTAAATGTTTATGCATGTTTTTATATTAACTGTGTCATAGCATAACATAGAAATACTGTGCATGGTGCAGCTGAGGAATAGTAGCTAGATGAATGCCTATTTTACTCTAAAACAATGTCTACAGCAGACTTGAGCAGCACAACGTGACAAAGTCAGTAGACCCGTTACGATAGGTAAAGCTGTCCGCAATATACACAGTGATACAGCTAACGCAACACAACTTCTGCTTCTGCTGCTATGATATGTTAGTTAAGTAGATGCTGTTAATGATATTCACAATGTTGTAGTAGGATTCTACTAAGCGAGCTGTTGAAATTGTAATGGTTATTAGAATTTACGAAGCATAATCAAGCCCTGTTGTATAAGCAAAGTAATAAATGCCTTTGCACTTTAAAGAGTTAAATTTACTCTCCATGATTTATCACTAAAATTTCATCCACTAAATCTCTTTCTGCTGCTGCTGCTAGCAATATAATGACTTGCTATGCATGCTGCTACTAATATGATCATTTCTAACCTTGCATCTGATTTTGCTATGCATAAAAGTTGCTACATTGCGATCTGAATAGCAACGCATGCTGGGTGCTGCACAAAAGTACTTTGAATTGCTACTGCCCCTTTACGAATAACCGAAACCAACCAATTAATGCTTATTTCACTTTCAAGTGTTATCTTATCACAGAAATTTGATACAACTAAACGTGCTTTATGTTGCCGCTGCTATAGCAACAATAACTGGATTGACATGAAGACTGCTGCTAATATTTCTAAATACATGATCCGAATTTGTTGTGTGCTGCTGCTATTAGATTTCATTAGCTAGCAATCTGAATAGCTACGCATACTGCTGCATGAATGTACTTAGAATTGCTAAGCCCTTTAAATAAAATGAAATGCAAGTGATGCCTATTCTCTTGAGGAGTTCACATACCAGTATTTTATTATTTTTTTAAGTCACTGAGACTTTAACAGTTGTAAGTTTCTTTAGATAAAAGCATCTGAAAAATGAATAAATGTGAAAGTAAACTATGGTCTATCTACTGCTTCTGCAACTAAAGCATGATTTGATTTGCTATACATACTGCTATTAATAATAACTCGGTAATAAGGCAATCTGATTCTGGATACTGCTGCTACGCTCATGAAAATACTAGAAAGGCTGTAACCCATCAGTGCAATATCACTGAAATCTCATCCAACTAAAAGTACTTTCTGCTGTCCCTACTATAGGAATAATAATTGGTTGCTACGCAGATTGATATTTGCGCCATTATTCAACGGCCAATGAGAGATATCAATATCTTAAACTGTTTTGCGCTTGAAATGGCTGCAATAACTGTCACAGAGAACAGAGAGTGCTTGGAAGAAGGGAGAGGATTTTTTCACATGTTTTAATTGAACTGAAATGGCAGAAATGCCCTTGGTCCGTGATTTCTTCCGAGGGAAGGGGTGTGTGATATGAAGTTATTGGACCGTGGACGATATAAATGTGTCCACGATCTGATTTTGAAGAAATATCGTTTTACTGTGCTGCAGCGCAAGTTCTATCAGCTGCAGTTCTGGCGCCGCGACCATAGACTGACTGAGACACATGCAGTACTGCAGCTCCCTACAAGCAGAATACGGTTTTCTGTTTTTTTATTTTTTTTATTTTAATTTTACTACACTCCTTTTTAATGGTTAAATTAAAGTTTATTAATCATAAAGTAAGGTTTTATTAAAAATAAAGTTTCGGCTCCCATTCTTGTCAACCCTGACCCCACACGTCAGTTCGTGGTGGAGGTCGACGCGTCAGAGGTGGGAGTAGGAGCAGTGCTTTCACAACACGCTCCTTCAGACGATAAGATGCATCCCTGCGCATTCTTTTCTCATCGACTATAGCCTGCCGAACGTCATTATGACATTGGTAACAGAGAGTTGTTGGCAGTTAAGTTAGCGTTGGAGGGGTGGCGTTGGCGTGGCGGTGGCATTGGTTAGAGGGTTCTGGGGTACCTTTTATCGTTTGGACCGACCATAAGAATCTTGAATACATCCGATCAGCTAAAAGACTCAACTCCAGGCAGGCTCGGTGGGCTCTTTTTTTCGGATGTTTTGATTTTGTTCTCTCGTACCGCCCGGGGTCTAAAAACATCAAACCCGACTCTTTATCTCTTATTTTTGATCCATCCGAACGCCCGGTCACTCCCGAGTGTATTTTACCTGAGAAAGTTGTCATCTCCACTCTGGTATGGGAGATCGAATCGAAGGTCAAGACAGCCTTAGAAGGGGTAATGCCTCCGCCCAGTTGCCCACCGAGTCGTTTGTTTTTTGCAGGAGGGGTTACGGTCCGAAGTTATTCGATGGGGTCATTGTTCCAACGTGGCTTGTCATCCAGGAGTGACTCGCACATGTTTTCTAGTTAAGCAACGATTCTGGTGGCCACTTATGGCTCGCGACATTCACAATTTTGTTTTGGCTTGTTCAGTCTTTGCCACTGGTAAGACATCTAACCCACCCCTAGACGGGTTACTTCGACTGCTGCCTGTCCCTTCAAAACCTTGGTCCCATATCGCTCTAGATTTTGTCACCGCCCTCCAGCCCTCTAATGGCATGACGGTTGTTTTAACCGTAGTGGACCGGTTCTCGAAGGCGGCACATTTCATCTCCTTGCCCAAATTACCTTCAGCCAAGGAGACAGCGGTCACAGTCATAGATCACGTCTTTCGGTTACATGGCCTCCCGATGGACGTGGTCTCTGACAGGGGTTCCCAATTCGTATCCAAATTTTGGCAAGAATTCTGTAAGTTACTGGGGGCCACAGTCAGTCTGTCCTCGGGCTATCATCCCCATAGCAATGGTCAGTCTGAGCAAGCCAATCAGGACCTCGAGGGAATGTTGCGATGCCTGGATGCCAAGAATCCGTCCTCCTGGAGCCAACAGCTTTCTATGGTGGAGTACGCCCACAATTCGTTGCCAGTGTCATCCACGGGCCTCTCGCCATTTAAGTGTAGTTTAGGTTACCAGCCACCAATTTTTCAGAGTCTGGAATCCCCTCCGCTCACGCATTCGTCCAGAGGTGCCGCCGTACTTGGATTAGAGCCCGTGAGACTCTACTCCAAGCAGGGGGGCGCATGAAGGCCAAGGCCGATCGCCACTGGTCAAAGCCTCCCGTTTACGTCGTGGGTCAAAAAGTGTGGCTTTCTACTAAGAATATTCCTCTCCGCTCCGTGTCTAGCAAGTTAGCTCCCAAATTAATTGGCTCGTTTCCTGTCACCAAAATTATTAGTCCGGTGGCAGTCCGACTATAACTACCTCCGGCGTACAGGAGAATTCACCCCGCCTTCCATGTGTCTAAAATCAAGCCCATGTTTTATTCTCCCATTAATCCGCATGATCCCCCCCCCCCACCGCAACTCGTAGATGGGGAACCCACGTATTTGGTAAACCGCATTCTGGACTCGAGACGGAGGGGACGCGGATTTCAGTACTTGGTGGACTGGGAGGGTTACGGTCCGGAGGAGAGAAGTTGGGTTCCTGCTAGGGACATTTTGGATCACTCCCTTATCGATAATTACAATCGACAGGTAAGGTTGTCTGGGAACGCCAGGAGGCATTCCTAAGGGGAGGGGTACTGTCACGGTTCATGAATCGGCTGTCTCACACTGAGGTGTCTGTGTGAGTGTAATGGTATGGGTGTGGTTACTCGTTGTGTTGATTAGTGTCACCAGCTGTCGTTGATTTCACCTCCATATATATATCAGTAAATTCCCTTTGTCAGATCGTTGTGGTTGTTCCCTGGTGTGCGTCCTGTTCTTGTTTCTCGTCAAGCCCAGTTCTCCGTTGGATTTCGTCAGTTCTTCGTGTCGTTTGGATTTCCTCAGTTCCTCGTGTCGTCTGGATGTTCCACGGTTCCTGGGTTTCTCTTCACGCTCTTCACCGCACCACCACCGGATCGCCATCTCGTCCCTGCTCCACCACCACCACCACCTGATTGTTTGTCCCCGGCCTGTGTCTTCACTCTGACTCTCATTATTATTATTAAACTTGTTAACTTGCATCTTGCATCCTGTCATTATTCATCACAAAAATAAACAATGTATGTACATTAAATAGCCTACAAATGTCTGCAAAAGATGCTAAAAGGCCTGATAACTGCTGTTGAAACACTTACAGGACGATCAAATCCCTGTTTAATTTTGACCAACATTTAATTCAAATATCCACTTAATCTTTCATTTTTGGCCACCTTTTTGCGATAGAAATGCTAGCCTCTAAAATTTCTTCAACAAAAACATGCAGACATCACAACCCTTACAAAGACTAAACCTTGAACAACAAACTTAAAAAAATGCATTTGCTTTAAAGCCCTACTGGTTATTTACAAGTTTTATTTGTGTGCTGTTCTGACTTGCTTTTTTTTCTGAGCACACTCAAAACCTGAAAACCCTTCAAACTGTGCCCTATTACTGAACTAAGTTATGTTTTGTGTTAATACTGTCAGAACACACAAGGTTTATATATAGCACCAGTAGGTTATGTCTAAACTGAAAGAAACAGATGCATGTCTGTATATTGAATGTGTGCAGGTCTTAAAGGGACAGTACTGAACATGCTGCCACTGTAATTAAAGGGATTGTTCACCCTAAAATTTAATTTCTGTCATTGTTTATTCACTCACATGTCCCAATCCTACAGTATATTATTTTTTTCTTGTGCTGAACACAGAAGAATATATTTTGAAGAATCTGGATAACCAAACAGTTGCTGATCACATTAACTTTTCTTTTTTTGTGTGGAAAAAAATACTCTGGAAGTCACTGTGAACCAGCAACCACCTTCTTCAAAATAGAGTTTATGTTTAGCAGAAGAAGGAAACTCATTCATTTAAAACATACTCACTCAAAAATTGTTTTAAACGAACGAGTTTAAAACTCTATTTTATAAAACACTAACCTATTTTAATTTTTGGGTGAATTATTCCTTTAATGTTAATAAAACACCAAACATGAAGAGAAAAATCACTCAATACTACATATATAGATCATAAACAGATGTCTTTACCTGTAAGAAGTGCACAGAGAATGATCCGTCCCAGCAGACACATGTGATGCTTATCAGCCATTTTCTGTTTCTGTCAGTCTTTCTCTTCACGCTATAATTAAAGCTCTTCTTTTTAACACCATCAGCTCATCCTGTGGGTGTTAACTTCCTCTGATCTCAGCAACTGACCATTGAGCAGCATTTCACTCACACTATACTGATGAAGAAAAGAAGTTTCTATAAAATACTGTATAGCAGTTAGGTGTTTTTTGATTCTAACTTATAAAGTGACCTCTGAAACTTAACTCTGCTATTTTCCATTTACTTCACAATGTTATTCTCCTCGTTATTCACCTATAGCAGCTAATGAAACGTAAGACTCACCCATAGGCTTACTTCCACGTTTAGGAAAAAGGTGGATTAGCTGTTAAGATTTTGAAATGCGTAACTACAGAGTGTGAGAACTCATTAGTTTTCCCACACTTGTTCAACACACAGTTAACAGTGCGCTCATCTCTGAAGCCAGTTTAGACTGATGGCTGTGAATTCTCACACATTCTGATGACATTTCCTGTTTTTCTTTTCTTTACGTGATTTTCCTTTTATAAACTGTGCCTTTTTGCTATATGTGGAGGTACTCACAGAATTTTATTTCAAAGTTTTTTAAAAAAAAAAAGAAACTGAGACCGGAACTGATGTGAGTGTGACTGGAGTGAAAATGAGGGGCAGAAAAAAAAATACGAGCTTGAGGGCACAACAGACGTTGTGGTATTACAGTATTACAGACGGTATTACAGACGGTATTACAGTATTACAGTGCAAGTTGAAGTTAATAGCCCTTAAATGGGCAGTAACCAAAAAATTTAAGGAGTATGTGGTGTTTGCAAAATTTCAGCTTATGACCGATCACATCTGGAAACAGCCAACCTTGGGGCAGTAGAGCAGCGTTGGGCTGCACAGTTAACAGAGTTCAACTTTACAGTTTGTTACAAGCCCGTCAGACAGAACACCAATGCAGATGTCCTTCTAGGATTCCTGGGGTATGGAACCAGAGGAGGATGACACAGAAAAAGACTTCATTCGGTTGACCTCAGATGAGGTACGGGCATACATGCCTGTGGCCAGGTAAAGTAGAGGATGATGACAAGTCTATGTTCAGGGTGCCATACAGGCATGAAGAGGGGTGTTGATGGTTATAACTGGTCATCCTCCAGAGAATAACAGAGGAAGGATCCTTGTATAGCATGTGTACAAGACTTTGCTTGAGAACAGGAGGTTAGTGACACATAGTTTCTGAGGTATGAAACTTCAGCAAAGGAAGCTAGCTAGACAGTTTGAGTGTTTGAAGCTAAGGCATGAAGTTCTGTTCCAAGTGACTATGGATCCTAGAGATGGAGAGAAGATTTGGCAGCTGGTAGTGCCAGAATCATTATGGGAGAAAGTGTATGAGGGAGTGCACGCGCATGGAGGAAATTTTGGAAGTAGGACTACATTTGAACAGATGCGAGGGAGTTTTTATTTGCCCTCAATGGCCAATGACAATGACGTTATATTACTTATAGAACTTGTAGAAAAACTTGTCGAAAACTTTAAACACAATTGCAAATAAGTATAAAGAATGGCATTGGTTTTATTTCTAGTGATAAAAAGTTTTTTTATTAATTTTTAAAATCTTTTTTATTGCCATATTTTTGTGTTTTGCTTTGGTACCGAAATTGGTTTCCGAGAACTGTGGATTTTCACTGGTATCGGTACTGAATATTGAAATTTTGGTCCCGTGACAACACTAGTTACTCCTCATTTTACTAAATGTTTGGGCGGGACGCAAGGCTGCCCATGTATGTCTTAGGGGGAAGGGATCTGACATGATTTGGATGAGTGGGTAAAGACTCACAATGAACGACTGAGGACTGCAGTGAAGACTGCAAAAGATACCGCCCAAGAAGCTTCCAGGAGAAGGAAGAGAGTCTATGATGGCAAGGCTGCAGAAGCGCTCATTACACCTGGTGACAGAGTATTGTTGAGCAACCATAAGTTTAGGGGACGGAACAAAATCCAAGATAAGTGGGAGTCCGTACCGTATTTGGTAGTGCAACAGTGCACGCAGATTTACCAGTATTTACTATACGTACTGAACCAGGGGGGTCCCACAAAAGTAGTTCCCTGGGATCAGCTTAGACACTGTGCCTTCCCCTCTCCCACATGACATGGTTTACACTCTGTATCCTAGACACTTTCACAGCACAGATTTACCTGAGGAGGATGGGGATGAAGTCTTATGTGAGAAGGAGGGTAGTGTAAGTGAGAGAGAAGGAGTAGAACCTGAACAAGAGGCAGAATCAGAAAATTCTGACACTCCAGAAAATGACATCTCTGGGGTACCTGATCTGAGATGTTCTAAATAAGAAACACCGGAAATAAGAAATAAGAAATTCCTGTAAAATATAGAGATTACTATATTATGTAATTTGGGGTTAAAGGGTTAAAAACAAGTAAATTAAAATGTCAATGTATATGTTGCTTACCACAAGAAAATGTGAACAAATGCTGAATCTGTTATGTGTTTTCTATTTCTTCTAGAAACCGACCTACTTGGAGAGTCCTGTATATGGCAAGGTTTAGCAGAGGGGAATGTGGAGGTACTCATAGACTTATTTTGAAGAGTTTTTAACTGTTTTAGAACTGATGTGAGTGTGACTGGAGTGAAAACGAGGGGCAGAAAAATAATACAAGCTTGAGGGGCACACGACGGATGAATGAATGGAGAGTGCCAGAGAGGTTCAATCAATCTCGTGATTCCTTTGCTTTTATGTGGACAGCATTTGATGAGTATTGAGGTGAGCTGACGAGAATCTGGACTGAGCTTGTTCTCCCATGAGTCCTATCACAGGAGTGTGATTGCTGTGGAACTGAGCTGTGTGCCTGTGCGATACGAGAGGACACTGCTCATCACGTTTGCTGAGATGGTGTTTGCGTGTGTAGTGCACCTTGAGACTGATTGCTACACCTAGAAATAATGTTCAGTATGGACCAGTTATATCAGAAGACAGGAACGTCTACTGGAGAGAGGATATGATGCTAGCGATGAGTGAATCGTCAACACAGATTAATTCTGATTCATATAAGAGTTTATGTTGATAAAATAAGTTCTCTATTTGTAGTTTGTTTCAAGAAGAAGAATCATAAATTAACAGTTAATTGATAGTACCTGAATAGTTATCACAATTTTCCTGTTGTCTCTTATAGGACCAAGGATTTAACAGTTGAACAGTCTCAGTACAATTTGATGCTTCGCACACTTCACACAATGTGTCAAAATAAATGCTCAAAAAACAATACTGTGTCTGTTTCTTTCAAAACAATTAACAATAGTGAATTATTCAACAAAACATTACATGCAATGACCCAAATATGCAAAAGAATGGTGATTGTATGTTCAATTTAACTAAAAATGCAGAAAATACATGTAGATTACACGTTTCATTTCAAACTCAACAGTATATTCAGCAGTATTGATTGATAACACAAGAAATTATGAATTGTTTCATTTGAACAAATTTTGTGAATCAAACAACACAATTGATCAAAGTCCGTGAATCAAATGATTCAGTTCAGAGTGTTGAGCACTCATTCGATCAGTTCAAGTTCAAAAGACGAAATCTCTCTGTTTCAAAAAAAAAAAAAAAATCAAACAAGGTCGAAGTATCAGTCTTTTGTGTCCAAAAGAACAAGAAACCAGTTCTCTCCAGTTGATGATTTCAGATCACAGTTCAAAGGTCGTGGGCGGCTCATTTGTGCTCATATAGACCGCATCCAAAAACTGAAAAATGTTGCCTTCTAAGGATGCATTCCAAGTTAGGAAGGCGTCAAGATACGTCAGAATTCAATGTTAGTTTCAGTTCCTGTCTCTTGAGATGCCTTCATCTGTAGTCTGGACGATGGGGCGGGGCGACACGTGTTGCTCCACCCCATCGTCCAGACTACAGTGGTTATTGGTTTATGATTAAGATGAGCTTATTGGGGTAGAGATGTGTGACGATTTTACAGCTTTCTGGTGTAGAGAGTTATGACGCTGTGAGCAGGCTTGGAATGCAGAAGTAGACATTCAGATGAATAAACTTTTAATATAAACTAAAAACAAATATAAATGTTGTGTTTTTGAGTTTATTGTTGTGTTTCCACAGCATCCCATAGAAATACAAAGAATTGAGGATTACGACGAAGAGAATAGAAATAAATGGACTTATTTACAATTAATCCCTCAACGGCTGCATTACAGCCTCTGCATTACTCTCTGTTTTTTTATAAGTAATGCAGATATTATGCAAAGTATGGTTATGTAGATGTACTTTGATTTATGTATTCACATTATATATATATATATATATATATGTGTGTGTGTGTGTGTGTGTGTGTGTGTAACAAATTGTCACCAGTCTCTGAACGCCACCAATAATATACTGATATATATTATATATATTCCCTGATATATATTCCCTTAGCCCCTACGAAAATGAACCATGGTTTTGCTGCAAAAACTATAGTTAACGATGGTGTTTTTATGGTTACATCACATGGTAATCAATATGCCAACAAATATTTCATAAAATTTCACTTTTTCTGTTATTTTTCATCTGAGCTGCGCTACTGAAAACCTCATTAATCCAGAATTTATGTAGTTACCCTCTTCTATATAAAAACAATACTTTTTAATCTCCCCTTTAAACACTTCATATCTCTATGGTTGTATCTCTCTGTTAGTGCTACTGGATCTTAGTGCTGCGTTCGACACTATTGACCACAACATTCTTTTACATAGACTAGAACACTTTGTTGGCATTAATGGAAGTGCATTAGCATGGTTTAAATCGTACATATATGACCGCCATCAATTCATATCAATCACAAGTGCAGTATGGAGTATTTCAAGGCTCAGTACTAGGGCCGCTACTCTTCACGCTTTTCATGTTACCCTTGGGAGATATCATCAGGAAACATGGTGTTAGCTTTCACTGTTATGCTGATGATACTCAGCTCTATATTTATTTGCGGCCCGGTGAAACACACCAATTTGAAAAACTAATGGATTGCACAGTTGATATAAAAAACTGAATGACAAGTAATTTCTTACTGCTAAATTCTGAAAAAACAGAGGTGTTAATTATAGGACCTAAAAACTCTGCATGTAATAACCTAGAACACTGTCTAAGACTTGATGGCTGCTCTGTCATTTCTTCGTCATCAGTTAGGAACCTAGGTGTGCTATTTGATAGCAATCTTTCCTTAAAAAATCCACGTTTCTAGCATTTGTAAAACTAAATTTTTCCATCTCAAAAATATATCTAAATTACGACCTTTGCTCTCAATGTCAAATGCAGAAATGTTGATCCATGCATTTATGACCTCAAGGTTAGATTATTTTAATGCTTTATTGGGTGGTTGTTCTGCACGCTTAATAAACAAACTACAGTTAGTCCAAAATGTTCTTACTGGAACCAGGAAGTATGACCATATTAGCCCGGTCCTGTCAACACTGCACTGGCTCCCTATCAAACTTTGGAATAACCTACCTAACATTGTTCGGGAGACAGACACACTCTTGCAGTTTAAATCTAGATTAAAGACCCATCTCTTTAACCTGGCTTACACATAACACAGCAATATGCTTCTAATATCCAAATCCGATTTTTAGGCTGGATTAATTAGGTAAACCGGAACCGGGAACACTTCCAATAACACCTGATGTACTTGCTACATCATTAGAAGAATGGCATCTACGCTAATATTAGTCTGTTCTCTCTTATTCCGAGGTTACCGTAGCCACCAGATCCAGTCTGTATTCAGATCAGATGGTAAACGCATTCACCCGGATCCAGTACGTATCCAGACCAGATGGTGGATCAGCACCTAGAAAGGACCTCTACTGCCCTGAAAGACAGCGAAGACCAGGACAACTACAGCCCCAGATACAGATCCCCTGCAACTGAGCCTGGTTTCTCCCAAGGTTTTTTCTCCATTCTGTCACCGATGGAGTTTCGGTTCCTTGCCACTGTCACCTCTGGCTTGCTTAGTTGGGGTCACTTCATTTACAGAGATATCGTTGACTTGATTGCATATGATTGCACAGACACTATTTAAACTGAACAGAGATGACATCCCTGAACTGCATTTAACTGTCATTTTGCATTATTGACATGCTGTTTTCCTAATGAATGTTGTTCAGTTTCTTTGACGCAATATATTTTGTTTAAAGAGCTATATAAATAAAGGTGACTTGACTTGACTTTCTAAAATCATTGGTAATTTAAATATTGCACAGAATTGTCACAACTAAATTAAGAATTCATTAATTAGATGGATGTCATGCCTGCTTGAAGCAACTCATAGCAAATGTTACCAACAAATATGAGAAACCTTAAAGAACGATAGACTGATGTAAATGACTGAAACCTGTTGTCATGCACGTGTTTGCCATAGCTTTTTATTAAAACACCATATACGGCAAAGTTGAACTTTAAATGACATCAATTAATACATCAAAACCAGTTGATCTCAGTTCATTCTCTCTTTCCCTTCTATGAACTTAACACACCAATGTGGTTCATATGCCACAAAAAAACAAACAAACAAACAAAACAACAAAAAAAAAAAACGTCCTGCGAACAAAATCCTGGGCAAACATCGGAGTAAAAGCCCAGAAGATCACCACGCTGGCCTCTGTTGGGTTTGACTTGAAAAGGGCTCTGCACTGCAAACACTCCCTGATGCTGTTACATCTGTCTGAACTCTCTCCGGTAGACAGGAGTGAAATTCTTCCAGTTGGTCACAACTTATACTGTAAAAACAAATTACAGGAAAGATGTAAATAAAAAAAAAAGGTTTGAAAGCCTTGTACTAAAAAAAATACAATTGGAGAATGTGCATTAAACAGGGGGAAGTCTTACTGTCTAGCCAGGCAAAGTGTGCTGCTTTCCGAAAAACTTCTCTCTAAACCATCTAAACCAGAGAAAGTGTCAAATATGCCCGATGACAAAATAACTTCACTGAGGATTTCCAAAAACATACATAGAAACATATGAAACATACATGTTTCATTTATACTTGTACATAAAAGTTATTAAACATTATATAAACACTGACTACAATCTTGCTTTAGACAAACCTGATAGATTGTTGTCACAACTGCATACTCATTTTTTTCATCATACTAATAATAAAATATTAATATATACAGTACTGTGCAGAAGTATTAGGCATGTTAGTATTTTCACACTGAAAAAAAAAATGGTTTTAAGCCAATTATTTATATATGTTGCTGTAGTGTGTCTGTAGGAAATATCAGTTCACATTTCCACACATTCATTTTGCCATTAGTTGTAATAATCCAGTGAGATATTTGTATGTACAAGGAGTCTGAAAACAGCCGGTATGATCCCTATGGAGATCTTTTGCACTGAATATAAATATTTCTGTCTTATGGTGAACAGAATCCACATTGGATCAGAAACAGAAGTTATTTCAAACACTCGCTGCTGTCTGAAAGTGAGTTAAGCTGAATTTTTTTTAAATGTCTTTGATGCTGATGTTAACTGATAGCTACAGTATATATGAAATGATCCGTGGTGCTGACCAATATAGTATTTCTACATAATCCCTTCAGTTTCATATCTGAACAACTGTAGCTGTAATAACCAGAAAAAATACCTGTAATTATTGATATTGAATAATGTAATTATTAGTTCTTAATGAATGTATATGCACAAATAACCTGCTTCGCTGGACTCTGTCTTCTTAAGACATTGCCTCTTGAATGGTGAAGCTCCTGTTCTCAGTGGTTGAGCGCTAAAAGAACAAATGTCAAGATGTAAGTATATTGGTAGATATAGTACAGAGTAACGTTTAATGTAGATACATTCAAACAGCTACATTTGCGGAGTGAAGTTGTGCAGGGAGAACAGCACACCAACACCTCCTGATCATGTCATCCTGATAAAAAAAAATTAAATAAATAAAAATAATAATATACACACAATAATCATGCATTTCTGTTCAAATAACTTCACTAAAATCAAATCTAAGACCCAAAACAATGTATAGAGTGTACTGTTACAATCCACAAAGAACAATACAATGAGCAAGTTATAACAATTATTAACAATAACTATTTAAATTTAACCTACCATGAATAAATAAATGATCGAACATATATGCAGGGTACGATTTGTAAAAACAAACGGGGGGGGGGGGTGTTTTTGAAATTTATTTTAATACGACGGAAACGGTATTTAGTGTAACCTCAGTTTATTACAAACATTGTAGGCATATTAATTGTAATGATTTAATGTCCACTGTTCTTTAAACAACAGATTATATAGATAAAGCGAGCAAAGAACACAGCAAGCTTTTTAAACTCTGAATATCAGTTCGGAGTATCAGCATCAGTTCGCTGTTTCAAAGTGCTCCAATCGGATCACCCGATCCCCTCAGGCAAATCACACCCGGCATATATGTATACAACCACTTTTACTCACCTCAGGCCATCCTTAAAAATATTTTGGTTTGCAGTAAAAGTAATCTTAAAAAAGAAAAAGGAAGGTCGGTCTATTTTTTTTTTCAAGTTTCAATGTAAAAAAAAAAAGTACATTTTTGTGATGGTGATGACGTCGGTATGAAGTTAAACAAATTAGCATATCGTGACGTCACTGACTGGGTCTTCAACCCGTGCCTTCGGGCACATCATTGCAAACCTCATTTTGATGCAGGCTATATAGACCACAAACAAATGTAAATCTTTGTCAAAAACATGTTTATTGCATGAATTTCAGGTGAGAAAAAAAAAATGAGGTACTGTTTTACTTGCATCCACCGCCACGTATCAATGCAACCTACAAATGAGAGAACGTTTACTTTGCTTTCTTGGGTTGTCACTTTTGTGAAAAAAAATCCTGTTTGATTTGAGTGTTCATTGAATCGATTGTAAAATCGATTTTGCATGTCTAAAGTTTTATATGCAAATAACACCAAATATAGGTAAATCCACAGACAACAGGCAGGAGGAATGTAAAGATTCAATATATTGGTAAAGACCAATATTTCTGATGATTTATTGGCGTGAAGTTACGTGCAAAATGACAAACAGGAGTGCAACATTTTCGAAAAACAATAAGCAGAGTGAACTGCCATAATGCAAAACATTTACTGCAGGCTTCAACATGGCTGTGTTTACGATTAAATTTCAACAACAACAAAAAAAAAAAATCGCATAGGCGATTTTCTTAGGCTATCAAAAAAAAATATTTTTTCGAATATTCGTCGAATTTAAAATAAAAATCCACTTTCGAATGCGCATATGAATTTTAGGTGTGCATTAAGGAAGCTGCATTATGAGCCCCGGTACGTGTTCCATTCCATCTCGCCGCGCGCACAGCTGTGTCTACACAACTTTCAAAGGCGGACGAGCTCGACACGCAGGATCTGCTTTCTCATCTTTCACCTCGTGTACGCGCATGAGATGCGATGACAAAATATGTGTCATTGCATTATAAGGTTATGTTAGCCTATCCAGTTGAAGCCACTTAAAAAAAAATAAAAAATCAATGTGGAGAAGATCTTGTTTACATCAAAACTGAAACCAAGCCGTTCACACAGAACGCATATTTCGCGCATCTCATGTTTTTAAATGAAAAAATGTATCCTGTGTGACTGGTTTTCCGCCCTTTTCATTTATTTAATTAAGTTTACTTAATTAAGCTACATTAAAAATAAATATATAACAAATTAATTAAAACATCATACTTATAAGTTGTGTAGCATTAGGCTAGACTCCCATGTGTTCATACTGAATTGTGAGTTGGTTTTAACATTATTGGATTGGTTTGACTTTGCATTGAATTTTCTAAATAATCTGCATACACCATTGAGCTGTTAAACATTAGTAAAAATTATGTTATGTGACAATGCTCAGCACTAAAGTATCAGAGTGCTATACTTTGTAAAACCTTTTTACTAAAACAATAAAGCTACATAAATCTGAATTTGTCAGTTTTTCAGACAATGTCTCTTTACGATATTTAACAATCGATTGTATAATATGGAAATTTGAGAATTGTTATTACTTTCATGTGACTGATCAAGCTATTATAGGAAGCAAGTATGAGAAAAAAAAAAAATATTTCTTTGTGTCCAGAGGCAAAAACTTACACTTCAAATCAAAATAAAATAATACAACTTTCTAAAAATGTCTTTAATGATGTCTAAATATATATCCTAATTAAATTAACCCAACATTCCCAGCCACTAGGGAACACACAGCCATGTTTATATGTTTATATATAGAGCTAAACAGCCTTCTAGTGGTTACACGATAGTATTACAGATGATAAATGGTGAATAGGTTCACAATAAAAATTTTAATAATATTTAGTCATATCCTCTTATATTATAAAATGTTAAAGTATATATATATATATATATATATACACAGTACAGACCAAAAGTTTGGAAACATTACTATTTTTTATGTTTTTGAAAGATGTTTCTTCTGCTCATCAAGCCTGCATTTATTTTATTAAAAATACAGAAAATAAATTTAATATTGTGATATATTATAAAAATTTTAAATATATTTTTTTAATGTATTATACTTTAAATGATCATTTATTTCTGTGATGCAAAGCTGAATTTTTTGGGTCATTATCACATGATCCTTCAGAAATCATTCTAATATGATGAATCATTAACAAAGTTGGAAACAGTTCTGCTGCTTAATATTTTTTCAGAACATGTGATACTTTTTTAGGATACTTTGATGAATAAAAAGTAAAAAAAAAAAAAAAAAAAAAGAAGCTATGTTTTTAAAATATAAATATTTTGTAATAACAATATACACTACTGCTCAGTAATTTGGGGTCAGTGTTTTTTTTTCTTTCTTCTTTTTAAATAAAATCAATACTTTTATTCAGCAAAGAATTTTTATTTTTTACTTTGAATAAATGCAGTTCTTTTTAACCTTTTATTCATCAAATATATGAGACAGCAGAACTGTTTCCAACACTCATAATAAATCAGAATATTAGAATGATTTCTAAATGATCATGTGATAGACCGGATGTTACATGCGACACTGAAGGCTGGAGGAATGATGCTGAAAATTTAGCTTTGCATCACAGGAATAAATTATTTTTTTCAAATATAAAACTATTGTTTTAAGTTGTAATAATATTTCACAATATTACTGTTTTTTCTGTATTTTTGATCAAATAAATGCAGGCTTGATGAACAGAAGAAACTTCTTTCAAAAACATTAAAAATAATGTTTCCAAACTTTTGGTCTGTACTGTATATATATATATATATATATATATATATATATATATATATATATATATATATATATATAATTTATGTTACTGTTGGTTCAATTTTTGTTTTCATTTAAAAAAAAAACTGTACTGTCTATGATCAGTAGACAGGTGAAAATATACATCTTTAAGTATCATCAAAATTACAATATTACAATTGCATTACATTTACATTTATTCATTTAGCAGACGCTTTTATCCAAAGCGACTTACAGATGAGGACAGTGGAAGCAATCAAAAACAACAAAAAGAGCAATGATATATAAGTGCTATAACAAGTCTCAGTTAGGTTAACACAGTACACCTAGCATTGGAATTTTAAATAATATAATATAAAGAAAACAGATAGAATAAAAAAAGAATAGAGCAAGCTAGTGTTAGAGGTCTTTACACACACACACACACATGCAATTGCATAATTAATGAAAAGAAAATAGAATATAAAAAGATTAGAAAGGTAGTTAGATTTTTTTAAAGAATAGAATTAGAATAGTGAGTGTTAAAGTTAGAGGGTCAAATAAAGATGGAAGAGATGTGTTTTAAGCCGATTCTTAAAGATGGCTAAGGACTCAGCTGCTCGGATTGAGTTGGGGAGGTCATTCCTCCAGGAGGGAACATTTAATTTAAAAGTCCGTAAAAGTGACTTTGTGCTTCTTTGGGATGGCACAATCAAGCGACATTCACTTGCAGAACGCAAGCTTCTAGAGGGCACATAAGACTGAAGTAACAAATTTAGGTAAATGGGTGCAGAGCCAGTGGTAGTTTTGAAGGCAAACATCAATGCCTTGAATTTTATAAGAGCAACTATTGGAAGCCAGTACAAATTGATAAACAGAGGTGTGACGTGTATTCTTTTTGACTCATTAAAAATTAATCTTGCTGCCACGTTCTGAATTAATTGTAAAGGTTTGATAGAATTGGCTGGAAGACCTGCCAAGAGAGCATTGCAATAGTCCAGCCTGGACAGAACAAGAGCTTGAACAAGGAGTTGTGCAGCATGTTCCCGAAAGAAAGGGCTTGATCTTCTTGATGTTGAATAATGCAAATCTGCAGGATCGGACAGTTTTAGCAATGTGGTCTGAGAAAGTCAGCTGATGATCATTCATAACTCCAAGGCTTCTAGCTGTTTTTGAAGGAGTTATGGTTGATGTGCCTACTGTAACTTGATGGTGAAATTGTGATGAAATGATAGGTTTGCTGGAATCACAAGCAGTTCTGTCTTGGCAAGGTTGAGTTGAAGGTGATGGTCCATCATCCAGGAAGATATGTCTGATAGACTGATGCGAATAGCTACCGTCGGATCATCAGGATGGAATGAGAGGTGGAGTTGAGTGTCATCAGCATAGCAGGGGTATGAAAAGCCATGTTTCTGAATGACAGAACCTAATGATGCCATGTAGATAGAGAAGAGAAGTGGTCCAAGAACTGAGCCCTGAGGCACCCCAGTAGCTAGATGTTGTGACTTGGACACCTCATCTCTACAAAGATACTTTGAAGGACCTATCTGATAGGTAAGACTCAAACCATTGAAGTGTGGTTCCTGAGATGCCTTTTGCCAGTAAGGTTGATCGGAGGATCTGGTGGTTAACTGTGTCAAAAGCAGTGGACAGATCAAGCAAGATCTTCATTTATGGATTTATTTACAATAAACTAACATATAATTTATAGCCTGATGAGGAAGAAAAGGATACAACACAGCTCATAATGGCAAAGGTAAGACGTCAATCTAGAGTTTATTTTGTATTAATATCTATTCTTTACTTAAGTAAAGATTTATATAACACATAATCTGATTTTAGAGGACCTGGTCGTTCGTGGCTACCCTCTTAAGTTACCGTTGTTCACTGGGTGTGTCAATGCAACTTTCTAATGCAGTTGATCTATAACTTTTTATACCAAGTACCACCTCAGAAAATATTTGGCGGTCCAAGTACCTCCAAAATGACCAATATTAAAAGGCCTATATAATATTAATAGGCCTAACTATTCAGCTAATGTTACTGCTTTGCACAGTTAAAAAAACTACACAGTTTATTCCTAATAAGAATATTTATTGTCAGCCACTTTAACATTGTAAATACACAGTGTGACCATTAACACTGCACTGTGCTTAGAAAGTAGAAAAAAAAACATTTTATTACACAAACGAACACGAACTCGCACTCGTTTGGCTTGCCGTCCATCCTACAGCATAGCTCTTCTGCTGTCAGTTAAGGTTTTTTTTTTTGTTCACATTTTTTTTTTTTTTTGCTGATGAACAATCAAACAAAAAATACAGATAAAATTGAACAATTACAACAATGAAATGACGGTGGATGACAATGAAGAAAAAATGAAAAAAAGAGAAGGAAGACAGTAAATATACTCTAAATATTAAAAACAATGAAAAAAAGGGGGGGTATTACATCAAATTACATTTCACTCAACAAAACATCATACAGTTTCAAAAGTTTTACACTTTTTTTGTTTTTATTTATTTTCAGTGTCTTAAGTAGTTGAAGTCACATAGAAAATTATTTAATTTGGGTACTCTTAGAGCAAACTTGCATTTATGAATAAAATATTTTGCCAATAAAATAAATATGTTTCCAATATATTCTATTTTATGATTACAATTAAAAAAATAACGAATTACATCTCTCAATACAAAATCAATATCTAATTTTAGTTTTGAAACAAGGAGTTTTGACAATTCCATCCAAAATTGTTTAACAAGGGAACAATTAAAGAAAAGATGATCAATTGACTCAGTATTGCTTTTACAGAAATTACATTTCAAATTAACATTACCAAATTTAGATGTGATTTCATTAGTGGGATATATATTATGCAAAATTCTTAAGTGTAGTTCTTTCACCTTGTTGGGGATACAAAATTTGTAAGGCAAGAGCCATGCTTTTTTCCAATTAATATTTTCTATCAGAGAATTCCAAAAAAATTCCCCCTCGGGATAATTCGTTTCAAAAATAAAATGTTTGAACAAATTTCTTATAGTTTTATTACTACATTTTGGGTCGTAAATACTCTTGTCTTCAATCAGAAATTTCGGTTCACTCTTTACAATCTCTTCAAATGATAAATGACATTCCATTAGATTAACAAGTCCTTTGGTATAGCTTTTACCATTGTAAGAAATTCCTTATGAATGACGGAAATTATGTTTAGACATGAAATCATTATAAGAATACAAATTCCTTTGTGGATCTAACAAATCACAAAGATAATCAATTCCCTTTTCATGCCAATTATTTAAAAAAAATGTACTTGTTCTTTGCAAGAATACTTTCATTATTCGATAGCTTTATTTTATGTGGGGAAAAATTGTGGTTTCCATGCCAAAAGCGCCTGTTTGTGGAATTTAGAAAGTTTTATAGGGAGCTTAGAAGGAGAGAAATTACAGGTGAGCAAAAACTTAAGCCCACCCACTTTTTTAGAGATATTGTGTGGGATAAAATACCAAATAGACTCTGGAGAATTGGCACAACTCTTTTTGAAAGTATCATTTTTTTTTAACATTTTTATTTAAGTAAATGCACATCTTAACTGACTTTTTTTACAAACACAGAGGAACAACGACAAACTCGGCAGTGTACTACACAAAAAAAAAATAAAAAAATAAAATAAATAAAATAAATAAATAAATACAAATTAAGGTCATATTAAAATATAAATTCGTATCCAAAATAACAGTTACATTTTTTCAGTTAGATATTCCCATAGCATACAATTATAGTGCAATATTCTTCATCTGCATTATACTGCTTTGAAAAAAAAAATTAAATACAAATAAAATAAATACAAATAAAAATGCAAGATAAATGCAAGGAATAGGCAAGAAAGTCCCCCCTTCACTCACATTTTATTGTGTCCAGCCCAAGTATTGAATAATTGGGTCCCAAAGATCCTTAAACTGATCAATTTTCAAATGAAGTTGGGCTGTGATTTTCTCCATACAATTGTGACGAGTGGGGCGGGGCCGAGGGATGTGGGAACAGGAGCGAGGCCGGTGGAGTGATTGGGAAATCAGCGACACCTGCGACCCACCACCGGTCTCGAGTCCCACATAGGAGATGGAAGGATATAAAACTGGAGCGACGAGAGAGGACCAGTCCTGGGCTTTAGTTTATGTTTTGCTTTTTTATTTGAGCGCATTAGTCGTCCGTGAGGGGCTGGAGTGCTGTTTTGTGTTTATTTTTGTAATTAAAGTGTCATTTGATTGTCCGCCAATTCCCGCCTCCTTCTTCCCGATGATTATGGAGATTTTATTATTACAACAATATATCTCCTTCAACCCCTTCTGCCATTGTTCAAGTGTAGGGGGTTGGACCTTGAGCCAGGACCTAGTAATCATTTTTCTTGCCACTAAGAGTCATATCTGAATCAATTTAGTGTACTGTTTACCAAGACCCTCTCTTGGGGCCACTCCTATTACACAGTGAACAAATTCTAATGACAAGTTACATTTTAACATAACTTGGATTTCCCGTATAACTCCCCGCCAGAAGGGTTTCAGGATGGGGCAATCCCAAAAAATATGAGTATGATCTCCAATTTGGTTACAATTTCTCCAGCACAACTTTGATTTGCTTTCGTCAAAACTAAAGTCCTAAAGAATCTCATCATGACTTTCCAACCAAATTCTTTCCACACAGGACTATTTGTGGTTTTGTGATTAATTTCACATGCCTTAATCCATTCTTCATCTATAAATAATAATATTTGCTTCTAATTCCCATTTGCCTTTTATGTCAAAAGAATTATCCAACAATTGTGACTGTAGAAAATTATACAAATTTGAAATCATTTTTTTCTTATTTTTTCGGTAATATTTTTGATTAAATAGGATTCCATTGAGGTAGGGCAATTTTTTCAAGGATTCCCATTCCCCACTCGATCTCATATATTCCCGTATCTGCAAATATCTGAAGAAATCTTTGGAGGATAGTCCATATTTGTCCTGTAATTGTGTGAAGGATTTAAGGATTTCCCCATCAAACATCTGATGTACAGTTATCAGTCCCTTCTCTGCCCAATTCGAAAAACCAGGATCTAATTTACTTGGAGGAAAGTCACTCAATTTAGCTATTTAAAGTGCACGTGAAGTTGTTAAAGGAATACCCAGTCTCTTCCTCAGCATTGACCATATGCGATGAGTAAGGTGATCCATTCATTTTGTATTTTAAGTTCTCTCCATTTCTTTTGTTCCAAAAATAATGCTGTCTCCAAGGGAACCGATGGGCTTGAGATATTCTCCAACCACAACCAATTTGTATCCATGTCCTGAATCACCCATTCCACTATTGCTCGTAACTGTGCTGCCCAATAATACAGCTTAAAATTGGGTAAACTTAAGCCACCAGCTCCCTTAGAGCTACACAATAATCCCTTCCGAATCCTAGCTTTTTTCCCCTGCCACACAAATGTAGAAATCATCTTATCCAGAGATTTAAACATAGATGGAGGCATCCATATAGGCAAGGCCTGAAAAGGATACAAAAGACGAGGAAGAATGTTCATTTTTACAACTTCTATTCTACCTATTAAAGATAGGGGGAGAATATCCCAACGCCCTACACCTGCTTTGATTTTGGACATAAGTTTACCATAATTCTCATTATACAATTGGGAAGCAAGAGGCGTTATAACCACCCCCAAATATCTAAAGCCCTGAGTGGGCCAATTAAATGAAGCTATTATGTCCAATTGATTTGGTTTGTTTCCTACCAACCACAAAGCTTGTGACTTGGTCTCATTGACCTTATAGCCCGAAACTAGTCCAAATTCTCTCAGGCACTCTAACAATGCAGGAACCGAGGTCAATGGGTTAGAAATATATAGAATAACATCATCGGCATACAATGACAGTTTGAACTCTGTGTCTCCGACAGTTATTCCTTGTACTCTATTATCTTCCCTAATCAGCTCTGCCAATGGTTCTATACTAATTGCGAACAACAGGGGGCTGAGGGGACAACCCTGTCTGGTTCCTCTTTCGAGCGCAAATTCGTCAGAGATAAAGCCATTTACCCTAACTTTGGAGGTAGGGTTCAAATACATCACCCCAATCCAATTTATAAATTTAGAATGAAATCCCAATTTCTTTAAAGTATACTCTAAAAACAACCAGTCCACTCTATTGAATGCTTTCTCAGCATCAAGACTAAGAAGCATTGATGGGTCCGTTTTCTTCTTAGCTACTGTCATTATGTTTAATGTTCTCCTAATGTTATTAATTCCCAAGCGGCCTGGTATGAAACCAGTTTGGTCAATACCGATTACATGTTTTATACACTCCTGTAATCTTTTGGCCAATATAGATGTTAAAATTTTCATGTCGCAACATAACAGACTTATTGGTCTATATGAGGAACAACTTGTTGGGTCTTTGCCTTCTTTATGAATTACGGATATTATTGCTTGATACCAGGATTTAGGTGGATCATTTTGAGTGAGAGCATAGTTAAAGGTTCTTTGTAATAGAGGGATAATTTCATCTTCGAAACATTTGTAAAACTCACCTGGATAGCCATCTACCCCTGGGGACTTATTATTTTTTAAATTCTTAATGGCACCTTTGATTTCTTTTATTGAAATTGGTTTTACTAATGCTTCAGATTGGGTGTCATTTAATGAAGGTAGATTAATATTTTCCAAGAATCTTTCAATCTTAATTGCCTTGTCAGTGGCTTCCGATGCGTCATACAATGCTTCATAGTAAGTGGAGAATGCATTGGCAATATCTTTAGGATGAGATATGATTTTTTTTGGAATTTGGATGCAGAATTTTTGCTACTGTACGACTTGCCGGTGCTTTGCATAATTGAAAAGCTAGTAATCGACTCGCTCGATTTCCCGATTCATAATATCGTTGATTTGCAAATCGTAGGGCCCCCTCTGCTTTATATGTTAACAGGTCATTAAGCTCTTGTCTGCACTTCTTTAGAGTTTGAAATGTATTTTCTTGACCAGTCTCCTTATGCTCCTTTTCTAAATCTAAGATATTTTTTTCCAATTTTTGTTGTTCCTTAATCCTTTCTTTTTTGATTTCAGATGATAATGCAATTAGTTTTCCTCTTATAACCACTTTTGACCCTAGTACAAGCTCTCATTCTAATCCTGAAAGTCTTAAATGCTTATGTCTTATAACATCACCTGTGTACCCAATTACTGATTGTCTGAAGAGTGCATAATCGCTGAACAAAAAGTGCAGAATTGCTGAACAAAAAGAGGTTTCAATAAGTGCCACCTGCTGGTGATAGCTGTAAATGTAAGCACAATAAAAGCTGTTGATTACTAAGATGATTGTTTTCTAAAGACAGATATTGATTTCAATGGTTTGTATCTTAAACCTGAATTGATTGCTTACCTCCATTGTAACTATTTCCCCCACACAAATGTTAATGCTTGATGCTAACTTAAGTCTTATACTATCACCAAAACATTTGAAACAGATACACTTTAACTTACCTTATTTATGTCCTGAGATATTGAATATCAAATAAGACGGAAATAAATAATTTCTCTTGAGCACTACATTTTTTCTTACATTTTTATCAGTTATTTCTCAGCAGGAGAATGTCCAAATATATATATATATATATATATATATATATATATATATATATATTACTGAAAGTCAGAGTTGAGCAGTAAGTAGTTACTAATAATTTAGTTATTTTAATAATATTACTTTTGCAGTAACTAGTAGTGTAACTAATTACCAATTATATTTCAGTAATAATTTTACAGTTACCATCCATAAAACAGATTTGTTGCTTTACTTCTAACCCTTTAAGAGTGACCACTATTAAAGCTAGACTGTCCACTAATGTGTTTATTTGATAAGTAATGTGTTTATAAAATAAGTTTTTCATTAAACTGAAACTTAAATATATTATTTCTATAGGCTATACAAAAAAAGAAAATAAAAAAAGACAAAATAGTAAGGCTTAATAAGCTGATCTATAGCATGTTAAATGGTGGTTGCGTGTCTATGAATGGTACACCCCTCTAAGCTCACAGAAGTGGTTTGGCCCAAGTCCTCAGCAGCCAATGACATTGGCCCGTTCAAACAAATTTTTAGCGTCTACTTCACGTGTATTTAATGCGTATTTAACACGTGAAATACACGTTAAATACGCGCTGATTTTTCACGCGTAAACAACACGTATTTAACGCGTTAAATACGTGTTGTTTACGTGTGAAATACACGTATTTAACGTGTTGTTGACGCGTTAAAATTCACGTGTATTTGACCCTCCTGGCCTTCCATAGCTCAACCCTCCCCCGCGAGTCTGACAGAGACACGCCGCCGAGCAAAGGATGAGCGGAGCTGTGTGATTCTGACTGGAGCCTCCTTCACGAGTACAATTCATGCCAACAGCCCGCAAATTCAGCAAGAATTCATGTTAAACATATTTAGCTATGGCTTGATCAGGTTATAATGACTGCAATAGTCGAGCGGGATGTTAAAGGCTATATGAATTTGTCTATTTCTTTTGCTGATTATTTTCGGGTTAAAGCATGATTTAAACAGATAAAGCACATTCACACGCAATCGCTTTAGCAATAATGCATTCAAACAAATGTAATCTTACAGTGCTACATTATCATAGGCTATTTGATTTTGAAATCTTGAAGAAATTATTCGATCTGTTTAGATAAAATAACTGACAAAAATGTACTGTTATTTTCCTCACAAACTAAATTTGCACAGCTGATGGGCTAGTATTAACAAAAAATAAATAATAATAAAAAATAAATAGTAAAAAAAAATAAAACTAAAATAAAATAAAGGTCTTTCCAGCATTAAGGTAATAACATTACAGTTTTTTATCATCTTGTCTCAGTTATAAGTTTATAACTATATTAAAACTTGTTTTGAAAAATTTCTTTGTCATTTGAATATTGATTTTAAAATTGATTTAAATCATACATCGGATTTTTTTTTTTTTTTAGGCCATATGCAATATCCCAGCACTAAAAGCAAGTAAAGAAGACTCCCATTAAAATCCCTTATGTTGTCAGTTAATGAAGCTCTTTTTTTACATTGTGTGCATTTTGTTGATTATAATGAGAGAACTTGAGTTTAATCGTGAGGACGGTTTATTAATCCGTCCATTCTAGAGTTTCAAAGATTTAGCTAAATCGGCAGGTTTAATTTATTCGTTTCTTGTTTTAGGCTAATTAGGGATAAATAATGTGAACAAAATTATACAGCGCTTCACGTTTAAACATGCAACAATATCTTAATCAGTTTACAGACAAATGTCTTTTTCCCAAGAAGTTATCTGTCAAAATAAAGGACAGAACGAATAGCAAAAATGCATGTTGTTTTATTAAAGGAATTTTAAAATATAAATTAAAATATAGGCATAATATATGAAAATATTGACATTGCATATTAATCCATGTAGCCTGCCCCCTTAAAATAGGCTACCACTTTTAATGCTCCGATGCAAAGTAAACCACAATTTATTTTGAATAATATAACACATAATTCATATAATATAAATAATACTGCACACCTTTTAAATGTATCAAATCTAAAATATGTCTAATATTTTAAAATATGTCTAATATCTAATATCTAAAATAAAATAATACCATGTAGCTTAGAGAAAATATAAGCACAGACTCAGGCACAGGCTTGACATTTATCCTGCTTGAATTTGTTCTAATAATGCACATAACTTCATAAGTACCAAACTTTCATTTGTGAATATTACATATTAAATATATTAAATATTTTAACTATAATCTTTTTCTTTCATTTTCCCTGACTGAAGCCGTCAAATGTAACACATCAGCGAGGCAAAACTGACGTCTATTTGCGAAAATGTGCTGTGATGCGCTTGTTTGATAACTTGAGGTTAAAGGTCCTTTCACACTGGACGCGATTTTGACGCGCGAATAATTCGCACGATGGTTTTATTTTTTGATCAGCTGTTTGTGTAATGAGTGCTTTCACACCGAACACGAATGTGCTGAGGCGAAAAAACGACTTTAATTTTTTTCGCTTCGATGTCGATTTTTTTTTACTTTTGAGGCGACAAAAAGGCTTCAACCAATCGCATACAAGGAAACAAAGGTGATGTCACAGCAAAAATGACGGATCCTCTGATTACTTGTGTGTGTGTTCTATGGGCTGATGTTTTTAAGAGGACAGCTCACCTTAAGCAGACTGCCAGACGCTGCTCCGGATCAATTGGTTCCCTGAAGTTTGTGGTTTGTCTCGTCAGATGCGGTGCCACTATCTGAAGGAGCTCCTCGAATTGTCCCAAAGACATCCCAAAGTAAGTGCGGAACCGGCCATGATAAAGTTTTAGCTCCTGTACAAGATTGGCATACTCCCCTTCAGACTCTCTGTTCTTTAGGACTGGGTGCACCCAAAACCTTCTTTTCTGTCTTTTAAAGAAAATGAAAAGCTCGTCTTCACTGGATGATGATGTTGAAGTGTCCATTTTCTCAACTGTCGGCACGAAAGTTTTGTAATGTTGAAGCTCTCTGAACGTCACAGACATCGCAAATTTGCGTCGCGGCTGATGTGAATGGTTTTGACGCGAACTATTCGCACGCGAACTATTCGCTTTTTCGTTTCGCTTTTTCGTTACGCATCCGGTGTGAAAGGGCCTTAAGGCGCCACTCAGCGGTCAAAAGCTGTAAATGCACTTTACAGACACCGCGGCGGTGTTACCCTCGGCGGTAAAAAGGGCCTTTAGGCTGTCTACTTAGTGTAGTTGATATAAAAAACTGGATGACGAGTAATTTCTTAATGCTAAATCCTGAAAAAAAAACAGAGGTGTTAATTATAGGACCTAAACACTCTGCATGTAATAACCTAGAACACTGTCTAAGACTTGATGGCTGCTCTTCATTATCAGTTAGGAGCCTAGGTGTGCTACATTTTTAGCATTTGTAAAACTGCATTTTTCCATCTCAAAAATATATCTAAATTATGACCTATGCCCTCAATGTCAAATGCAGAAATGTTAATCCATGCGTTCATGACCTCAAGGTTAGATTATTGTAATGCTTTAGTGGGTGGTTGTTCTGCATGCTTAATAAGTGTAACAAAATAAACAAATAGACTTTTGTGTAACAAAAGTGTAACAAATAAAACTACAGCTAGTCCAAAATGCAGCAGGAAGAGTTCTTACTAGAACCAGGACGTATGACCATATTAACCCGGTCCTGTCAACACTGCACTGGCTCCCTATCAAACATTGTATAGATTTTAAAATATTGCTTATTACTTATAAAACCATGAATTGTTTAGCACTTCAGTATTTGAACAAGCTCTTGTTATATTATAATCCTCCACATCCGTTGTGTTCTCAAAACTCAGGCAATTTGATAATACCTAGAATATAAAAAAAATCAATTCCGGGGGAAGCAGATCCTTTTCCTATTTAGCACCTAAACTCTGGAATAACCTACCTAACATTGTTTGGGAGGCAGACACACTCTAGCAGTTTAAATCTAGATTAAAGACCCATCTCTTTAACCTAGTTTACACATAAAACACTAATATGCTTCTAATATCAAAATCCGTTAAATAATTTTTTAGACTGCATTAATTAGGTAAACTGGAACCGTGAACACTTTCCATAACACCTGATGTACTTGTTACATGGTTAGAAAAATGGCATTTACGCTAATATTAGTCTGTTTCATACTTATTCTGAGGTCACCGTAGCCATCCAGATCAGAGGGTCACTGCAGTCACCCGGATCCAGTACGTATCCAGACCAGATGGTGGATCAGCACCTAGAAAGGACCTCTACTGCCCTGAAAGACAGTGGAGACCAGGACAACTAGAGCCCCGGATACAGATCCCCTGTAAAAACCTTGTCTCAGATCCCCCTCGACTGAGCCTTGTTTCTCCCAAGGTTTTTTCTCCATTCAGTCACTGATGGAGTTTTGGTTCCTTGCCACTGTCGCCTTTGGCTTGCTTAGTTGGGAACACTTAATTTACAGCGATATCTTTGACTTGATTTCAAATGATTGCACAGATACTATTTAAACTGAACTGAGCTTAATGATGAAATCAATGAATTCAGTGATAAACTGCCTTTAACTGTCATTTTGCATTATTGACACACTGTTTTCCTAATTAATGTTCTTCACTTGCTTTGACACAATCTTTTTTTTTTTTGTTTAAAGCATTATATTGCTAAAGGTGACTTGACTTGACTCTGTGGTGCAGCATGATTTGAAAGTATTTGAGTCTTTAAATTTAACTTAATATTTTAAACATTATGGGTGCTATTATGTTCCCACCTATGTTAAAGGCAGCAAACCTACACCCTTGCACCACAGTCAGATCTCAGATATGAGACCTGAGAGCAAACCATCAGATAAACCAGAAACCAGCAGTAGAAAAAAGAAAGTGCAAGACACAAAGACACCGTGAGAGAAGAAATCAGTCAAGATTGGAAACATGTTTATGCCATGACATGAACACAGTGCTGTAGAAATCTCTTGAATATATCTAGGTAAGACAGGTTTTTTTTTTTTTTTACTTTAAATCATTAAATATCAACTGACATGTAGTACATAAAAAATACATGAATGTTTTCAGCCTGATTATTGAGTTTGTTTGTTTAGCTGACATTATGATATTTGTATCTTGCATATTTTCAGCTGGATATCAAAAATACAGACTAGAATATGGAACAATTTACAGAATCATTTTTGCAATCATTCCAAAATTCTTACCCAGTTAAATGGATGCTGGAAGCTGATCGGCTGGAGAAAAAAATCAGATCGTACATCTTCACCATCATTAGTCTGTGTGCAGGTATACAAGCTCTTGTTTGGTCTGTCAGAGATCTAATTCATCACAGAAAGAATGGACACCGGATTTCAGTCTTCATCATCCTCCTCCTCCTCACTGACTTTGTTGAGCTACTCTTGAGTCCCTGCATCCTAGCAATACATCTCCTAGATTACATTGACTCCAATAAGAATTGGACATATAGAGTTTGTTGGGCTTTGTGGTGGTCTTCAAGAGTCTGTGGTCTCCTCTTAAACCAGCTGGTGGCGCTAGAGGGAATTCTCTCAGTGAAATATCCACTGTACACTGCTTCTGTTTTCTCTTCACCTAGTTTCATAACTTCCTACATACTTTTGTTTCTCTGTATCATCATCTGGAGGATTTTTATATTTTTTGAAAATTTTTATTCATTATTTATCTTTTTTGTTTTTATTGCATCAGTGATCACATGGATACTGTCTTGTGGAGCTTCATGTTTTTCTGATATTCACTGTCACACATCCAGGAAACCAGATCATCATATTATGGTTGTTTTCATATTAACTCTATTGGTGTTTTATTTGCCCTTTTTTATAACCTTATTTTTCATCTTTATTTTACATAAGATATATTATGTTTTTTATTTTCCTTGGTTGTTGATGAGTGTGAGATTGATTTCAGATCCTCTTCTGTGTGTGCTGGTCTGCAGACAGAATCGCAGAATACAAACATCACTAAAACCTAAAGAGACTAGTTTAGTCTGAGGAGGTCTGATAAGATGGACTGGTTGTGAAGTCATGATATTTGATTATGAAGTTCAGTTTGTTTAAATGTTTCAGTATAAGCTCTTATGATAACCATTGGGCTGATAATTAGAACAGCACTCTATCTGAATTTCTCACTCATGCGTTATGCTTCTCATACTATATTTTTCCTTTTTTTTTATTTTCATCTTATTATTACTAATGTCATTGGACAGAATAGAGTCAGCATCTGAAGAGAACTTCACCTGCAGTTAAAAATCATGTTTTACTGTATAGTAACCAGTAAATAAATACATTGTATTCTATAATAGACAGAACTCCAAAATGTTCATGTATAAAATTGTTATTTTGTTGTATATTTCAATTTAATCTTTATCCATCACTTCTATTTTTCTTTTTCTTTTTTATATAGTGAAAATTATTTGTATTACTTGATTATATTAAATTGAAACTCCCTTAAATATTTAGGTGTGTAAATCAGATGGTTCATAACGATATGATATGGTATCAAATTTCAAAGCCAGATATACGATCTTTTCCAATACCTAAAATATATATATATATATATATATATATATATATGTATATATATATATATATATATATATATATATATATATAAATATATATATATATATATATATATATATATATATATATATAATATAAATCAATAAAAATAAATACATAAATAAATCTACAGTATGATTTCGGTATGATGCGGTGCATCTATCTATCTATCTATCTATCTATCTATCTATCTATCTATCTATCTATCTATCTATCTATCTATCTATCTATCTATCTATCTATCTATCTATCTATCTATCTATCTATCTATCTATCTATCTGTGTGTGTGTGTGTGTGTGTGTGTGTAGTGCTGTCCATTATGATTTTAGTTCAGAAGGACTATTGTTCTTGTAGGAGATTTTAACTGCAAAGGAAATAATAAATTACAAACCCGATTCCAAAAAAGTTACAAATTGTACAAATTGTGAGCGAAAAAGGAATAAAATAATTTACAAATCTCATAAACTTATATTTTATTCACAATAGAATATAGATAACATATCAAATGTTGAAAGTGAGACATTTTGAAATGTCATGCCAAATATTGGCTCATTTTGGAATTCCATGAGAGCTACACATTCCCAAAAAGTTGTGACAGGTAGCAATAAAATGCCGGAAAAAAAATGTACATATAAGGAACATATGGAGGACCAATTTGCAACTTATTAGGTCAATTGGCAACATGATTGGGTATAAAAGAGCCTCTCAGAGTGGCAGTGTCTCTCAGAAGTCAAGATGGGCAGAGGATCACCAATTTCCCCAATTCTGCATCAAAAAATAGTGGAGCAATATCAGAAAGGAGTTTCTCAGAGAAAAACTGAAAAGAGTTTGAAGTTATCATCATCTACAGTGCATACGTAATACCATCAGAAGATTTAGAGAATCTGAAACAATCTCGGTGCATAAGAGTCAAGGTCAGAAAACCATACTGGATGCCTGTGATCTTCGGGCCCTTAGACGGCACTGCATCACAGGAATGCTACTGTAATGGAGATCACAACATGGGCTCAGAAATACTTCCAGAAAACATTGTCGGTGAACAGAATCCACCGTGCCATTCGCCGTTGCCAGCTAAAACTCTTTAGCTCAAAAAAGAAGCCATATCTAAACATGATCCAGAAGCGCAGGCGTTTTCTCTGGGGCAAGGCTCATTTAAAATGGACTGTGGCAAAGTGGAAAACTGTTCTGTGGTCAGACGGATCAAAATTTGAAGTTCTTTTTGGAAAACTGGGACGCCATGTCATCAGGACTAAAGTGGACAAGGACAACCCAAGTTGTTATCAGCACTCAGTTCAGAAGCCTGCATCTCTGATGGTATGGGGTTGCAAGAGTGTGTCTGGCATGGGCAGCTTACACATCTGGAAAAGGACCATCAATGCTGAAAGGTATATCCAAGTTCTAGAACAACATATGCTCCCATCCAGACGTAGTCTCTTTCAGGCCAGACCACATCCTGCATCAATTACAACATCATGGCTGTGTAGAAGAAGGATCCAGGTACTGAAATGGCCAGCCTGCAGTCCAGATCTTTCACCCAGAGAAAACATTTGGCGCATCATAAAGAGAAAGATACGACAAAGAAGACCTAAGACAGTTGAGCAACTAGAAGCCTGTATTAGACAAGAATGGGACAACATTCCTAATCCTAAACTTGAGCAACTTTTCTCCTCATTTCTGAAATGTTTGCAGACTGTCATAAAAAGAAGAGGGGATGACACACAGTGGTAAACATGGCCTTTTCACAACTTTTTTGAGATGTGTTGATGTCATGAAATTTAAAATCAACTTATTTTCCCCTAAAATTATACATTTTCTCAGTTAAAAAAATTGATTTGTCATCTATGTTGTATTCTGAATAAAATATTGAAATTTTAAACTTCCACATCAATGCATTCTGTTTTTATTCACAATTTGTACAGTGTCCCAACTTTTTTGGAATCAGGTTTGTAGACAGAAATCACATATTGCCTCACAAAACGCACTCACACAATTAATAAGAATGTTTGATTTATGTGATGTTTGGAGGAATGTGCATCACAAGAATAGACAAGATACTTGGTCACATAGAGACAATCTTATTTCTTACTTCAAAGGTTTTATACAGTATTTTTAATTTTCAAGTAATTTTTGTTAAAGATTGCAAAATGATTCCAGATGGTTTTCCAGACCACTGCTCACTTTTTTGCTATATTTTTTTGTTAATTCTGTGTGATCAATGCCATTTTAATATGTCGCTTTTAAATGTTAAGAAGTTTATTGGTAATGTTTTTCTATGTTTTGGGAACATTTTTAAGTGCAAAACAGTTTAATACTTCATTACAGCAATGGTAGGACTGTGGCAAGAGTCCTATTTGATTGTTACTAAGAAAAGGACTCGGTCAATAAAAGAGTTGGAAAATAATCAAATAGAAATATTAATACAAGAGATGTCAACCTGCCAAAGGTGATAGAGATGATTCTGAAACCAGTTAATCCAAAATCACAAGGAATGTTATTTTTTATGTTTTTGCATTTTCAAAATATCACACAAATGAATGCACCTTCTAAGTTTTTTTTATTATTATTATTTATAAATCTTTTATTCGTATTCTTATTATTATTATTATTTTATTATTCATAAAGTAAAAAACGGTCAAAGTCATATTATTCACACATTATGGCTAATCTAATAGAGGAAATGACTTTACTGTGTCTAGTGAAATATGTAAACATGCTGTTAATTTTTATTTCGACATAAATGTGAAGAGAAAATGAGGACTCTACTCTTTAATGATCTTCAGATGATTGATGAGTGTAAAGTTATGGTTCAACAATATTTGTCACAGAATGAACTATATACAGCTATGATTGAAAATGTCAAGACTCCTGGTTTTGATGGGAGTCTTGTTGATTTTTTATAAGATTTCTTGGACAGTGGTTTATATATATATATATATATATATATATATGTCTTGATTTAAAGGGATATTTCACCCAAGAAAGAAGAAGAAGAAAAGGATGGATGGAGGATCTCCCAGTTTACCTGCTGGTTTAATATGGAGGAAAGGTGGTTTAAAAATGTTTGGATTTTTTAGGTAATGATGTCTATGTACTGTATAAAGAAACTTGGATTGTATATTGAAAAAATTATAGAGGTTTCACACTTATAATTAATAATCTGGTGGGACCCGCTATATGGCATGAACTCGCTTGTATTGAGGCACCTTTCTGACTTTTATCAAAGCTTCAATGGGAGAATTTTATTTATTTATTATTTTTGGGAACATTGGACACCTCAAAAGTGTTTTTTTTTTGTTGTTGTTTTTTTCCTGCCAAGAGATGAAGGAGGTCAGGGACTGGTTAATCTTGTGAGCAGAGGAGCAACTGGTGAGTTGATGTTCATTTAGAAACTATTGTTGGGGTCTCAAAGTCTAGTGTGGGGGACTTTTGCACAATACATTTTACTTGGAGTGAATGGAATGGAACTTCTTGTTGCACTTTTAATGGTTTATGCTTTTTGGATTTGACTTACTTGTTACCAAGAAATTGTTACAATTGAAAGATATTTTTGACAAAGTAGAACCTGGAATTACAAATGCAGAAAATATTACTGCACATTTGGCTATAAGATCACTGGTTTGCACTTTAACTTGCATGTGACTTCTGCTGCTTTATTTAGCCGTTTTTTTTTATTTTTTACATGCCCTTATTTGTATAGTTGCATTTTATATTTAATTTATATCTATCTGTATCACAATTGCAGTTCTCTATATGTATATTTCCCCTGATGTTAAGAATTATACCTGATCGTGAAAAGTCCAGGTACAATAGTCCACTCATATGTTTGAATAAAAAGTTTAGCACAGTTAAAGGAAAACTGTTATATAGATGCATTGTGAACATAATTAATAAACATACATTAAAACATAGTTGATACAATATGGAGATATAAATTGTGAGTGGTAGAGGAAATCAAACCAGAATGAAGAGTATTACAAACCACATTTGACTAAAAAAGCAGGAGATCTGCAGTGGAGAATAATACATGATGCCATAGCTGTAAATTATTTTGTGAAAAATAAATAAATAAATAAATAAAAAATAAACAAAAAATACATGCAATTTGCCTTAAAAAATGACATCTGGTGTGACCAATAAATGATTTGTAGAGATAAAAAGAATCAGTTCACCCAATCTTTATTTTTTTATTATTATATATATAAAAAATAGAAACTGTGACGACTTAGGGCTTGACCACGCTTCAGTTTTTGACATCTTGTTTAGGAGTGAGAACGAGCTGCTCTTCACTGGTTTTTGGTTGTCAGTTTTCCACTGATTATCAGTTTTATCTGCTGGTTTGTGCTCAGTGTGGTTATAGTTCTCATCTCAGATCTGACTGTGGTTCCACTAATAGATCTTTATCATAAGAATCAATCTGAAAATACATAAATGCAGGATAAACTTTTAACTTTTATTAACTTCCCCATACCTACAAAAAGTTTTACGTTTAAAGAGTAATCTTCCAGCAAATGTTTAGATACATAAATAATGATATTCGTTCCACCAGTAGAGCTGAAGGTACATGTGAACACACAATCATAGCTGTAGATTTAGCTACAGATTATTCACACATAACTCTGAAAAATTGAAATGTTTCATTAGTAATGACATTTTCACCCACACAAAAATTTGCACAAATCTACAGTACACTAAATTTATAGAGGTGGTACAAACAGTACAGTTGTAGTTTACTTGGCTTTCTTAAAACATTTAAACATTATTCATGCCTCTTTCAACAGAGTGTTTTTAAGTTCTGGATGACAAGAACGTTAGCAGCATGTTGGAGTAGGTACACTGTAAAACATCATAGCCCAAATAAGTTATATGAACTTACTTTTCCTCTTTAAATTAAATTGTCATTTTAAGTTTTGGATACTGAACTTATGTTTATAAGTTATTGAAAATTTTAACGTAAAGTAATGTGTTGTCTTGACTTCTGAGTTTTGTCTGGCTTGTAAAGTTCATTTAACTCGTGTCTGTAAGTTATATGTTGGGGGAGGGGCGATACACGGAGAGCGCGAAATACAGAGAGAAGCCATCGCCATTTTGAGTTAATGCAGCTGCCTGGAGACCTTACACAAATTCATGTCGGGAAACACAAAGAATGCGATGAAGGTGAGTTTTTGTTTTTTTATTTGTAATAATAAATTAATAATGTTGCGATTTATTGCATGTTAGCCAATTTGACTGTGCTTCGCGAATGTAATACGACAACACAAGTTTTTCCCTCGTTAATTCACTGTTTTCCAGAGCCTCAAACTCTAAAATATTTATATCACTTTGGTTCACAGTGCTTATATTTTAGTTGGTCTTCGACCTGAAGTCTGCAGGTATTATTAATTGCATTGACCGTGCTCCGCGAGTGACCGTGGTCAGTTGAGCCGCCGTCTGTGAACACCCGGTCAAGCCTGCCTTCGCCTGGATTCTGCTGCACGTCTTGTTTGTGGAATTAAAGTGTCGCGATACATTAAGCGTACAAAAAGCGTCTTTCTCTGCTTTTTGGCCACGCCACGCTTTTGTACTGTAATAAAAAAATAGACATGTTCAAATCCAGGCAGCGGCTGCTTGACCGGGTGTAACGTTAACGTACACAGATGAAGACGCACTTGACTCGGGCAATATAAAGACACAGGGTTTTCCCTCGCTAATTTGACAGTTTCCTAGAGCCTCAAATGCTAAAATAGCTTAACATTTCACTTCGGTTTTCAGTGCTTATATTTTAGTTACTTTTAAACGTTTCTGACAGCTGTTCGTCTACTAATTTTTGCATAGCACAATTTCATATGCTTAGTTTATATTGCTTCTACTGATATGCTACTGCTTTTTCACTCCATTATAGCTCTTCCTCTTCAAAGTTATTGTCAGCTCAAGATATAAGGTTGTCACCCTGCAGAGTTTTCAAGAAGCTGATTTTAAGGACATTCATGTTACAATGAGGTACAGTTAACACATCCTTACTGATATTAAAATATTTTGCTGTTTAACTTGTATATTTGTTGCAGGCCTAATGCAGTCGCACAACATATTTAATGCAGACCCTGCAATTCTTTTTGTACAATTTCATATGCTTAGTCTATATTGCTTCTGCTGATATGCTACTGCTTTTCTGCACCGTTACAGCTGTTGATTCCTCTTCAGTTATTGTCACCTCAAGATATAAAGTGTCACCCCACAAAGTTTTCAAGAAGCTGTGTGAAAGATGTTCATTTTATAATAAGGTAATTGTGAACTTGCTTATTTTTAAAACATTCTTTATTCTTGATTTTATTACTTGTGTCATGACCTCTATATATGACCTCTTTAATCATTTACGTTATAAGATGGCAAGTGATTTACATATGTGATTATTTTTCATCTGTACTTGCTGCCCACTATTAATCTCTTTGGCTCCATTTTTCCTCCTGTCTTGTGTCTGTTTCAGATGAGCACAGAGTTCACCATCGATCGTCTGCAGTCATTCTTGGATGGACTAGATGCCTTGGTGTCTTTTAGAGCTGTACAAAGCCTCTGTATCATCAAGCAGGAGCTTGAGCCTTAGCAGTTATACAGTGCCTTGATAAGGAGGTATGAATAAAAATGAACCCAATTTGATCAGTTTGCCCTAATATAAGTGTTCTAATGTGTATATATATATTGGAGTCACTCAGTCTTGTTTATAATTGTATGTAGGAAACAAATTGGAACAGAAGAAAAGCTGCCTTACTTGGCCTTCTGCGCTTCCTTTCAGAGGAGACTTCTGAGATAATCAAGATGTGTGATGTAAGAAAATATATTTAAATCTTGTGAATGTACTGATGATACTGAATTCATTGTAGAGCAGTATGTGTAGGGAAAAAGTAAATCAGCTTAACTATTACAATATATTTATTATTATTATTTTATCCCAGAATCAGTAATAATTTATGCTAAAATGCTATTTTGACTGTCAGTTAATCTAAGTACTACGCTATATATCGTGCCTAAACATGTCATCAATAATATCATGTACAAATATAACAAAATATTAAAGTTTTTTTTTTTCTTTTTTTTTTTTTTTTTTTTTTGCTTTATCTGCAATCTCAAATGCTGAATGTTGGTCAAGTGTTTACTATAAGGAAAAACTTTTGAGCATTTATTGGAAATAGACCAATTTCACATGTCTGATCTTATTGCTTTTAGTGAGAGTTTACTTCATGAGTATTGTTCAACACAGTCAGTAACCATGTATTGTGCAAATCATTCAAAGGTCAGAAAGCTACATGTACTTGTTTATATAGAGAACACTTACAATCTTTAAAGTGATTGATGAGTCGTTATTTTGTATCATTACACACGGCCTGCCACTCCTCATTTTTCCCCAATTCATGCCTTTTTCTTTCCCCCTCAGTTACATTTTCTATCCCTCTTTTATACCACTCATCTACCTTTCTTCTAGTTCTGTATATAAGAGAATCTTTGATGTTTTGATGAAATGGATGTTTAAGCACTTGTGTTCTTAAATTTTTAAAACCTGTTTTCCTACAAGAATTTGTATTTTCAAACCAATGTTAAAGCTTGTACATTACTTGAATTTATTTCAATAAATTTTTTACATTTTTGAGCAGACCAGTTACAAGTCTATTTATTATGAGCTGATTTGAGTTTTCTTGAACCGATAATGTAACATAGTAAGTTGTTATAACTCAGAGCATCAAGTTGAAACAACAAATGACCATTAGTTTAATAAATTGTAAACTTAACTTCTTGAGTTGAAACAAAGAGTATCTGTAAGTTGAGTTAACTCACATTTTTAAGGCAGCAGGTGAACTTTCGTTTATAAGTTTAACCAACGTGAAATGTTTTACAGTGTAGTTCAAGCCATGGCGAAGATGAAGAGCAGCGCGCTTGAATTAGTTCGGGCATTGGGGTTTTATCCAAGCGTTTTTTGTCCATCCCATGACACGATCTTCCAACATTAAGGTACCTTTGATTAAAGGTTAACTTAATCCTAAACCAACTTTTTTTAGTTAATGATCTTTAAGAACATCTGTAAGATTCAAGTAACTTTTTTGACAGTTGAGTATAAAGTGTTTTAATTCTACAATATATGGATTAAAAACGTCTGAGTGCTACCCTCTTCAGGTTGAACGGTGTCTACTGCAGTTGATTTTTCCTATTGGGTGTTTGTGGGGGTATGTGACGTAAGCAGTTTCCAGCTCACCAAGCCCTTGGTACGAGCTACCACGCCCCTGGCAGTATAACACCAATCTTGTTCCATCAAAATCACTGTAGCGAGTCAGGAGTTGGAATTGCGAGTATTCAAAACGATCAGGATAGAGTATTTTAGCATCTATTTAGCATAGCAGTTATATAGTTATTTAGATTATTTAGTGTAGCCTGTGTAGTTAATTAGCATAGTTGTAAGTGTAACATTAGTATTGTTAGAAGCATAGTTAGTTAGTAGCATAGTATTGCATCAGTTAGGATAGTGTGGTGGAAAAATTCATTTAAATTGCTTGTAAATGGCCCTGTGTCCACACATACCTCGACATCCTCCACTTCAGGTGAAGGTGGGGGAGAAAAGTCAAATGAACGCTCTGTTGCAAAGCTACTTGCGTCACTACAGTCACTCTCCATTTTAGCGACTCAGGTGCACGCCCCACCTGCTCAGCCCTGCCCTCGGTTCGTCCCCTCTATCTCCACTGTGCTCTGCCAACTTTTCAGCTTTTTCCAAATATTGCCAGCGGGTGGAGTCAGGCTCTGACCAGGGGTTTAGTTACACTTTAAATTATGTTTTAGTAACAAGATTCAGTAGCAGCGTGCCAGGTACTTAGACTATTCAACACAGGTGGTCCACAATCAAGTAATCAATACCATAGTATAAATATCGCTGACTTACCTCCATCCATTGATGGTTTATCAGCATTCGGTTCGCTGTGTCTGTCATCTTATGACAGACCCAATATTCCTTCCAACGAAGAGATCTATACCAGGGATTTTTTCAGATCTGACGCTTTTTGCCGGACCCATGATCACTCCTACCTTGCCAAACACAGCCACTGAGCACCATTAAGGGTTATCGCGACAGCTGCTCTTCTCGCCAAGCCACACGTTGGGGCCAATAGACTGTGCAAACCCCTCGAGCTTGCCTCGCTCGACACCACGATCGTCCCGCTCCTTGAGCGCTGGATCGCAGCAGCAGCAGGTATTCAACCAGCCTGGGCCACACCCCAGTTCTCACTGCAGAAAGTCTCTCTCGCTTCCCGCTACGGTTCAGCCTTTTCACCGCAACTTTTCCGGCCGCAGCGCAGTTTGAGGCTGCCTCCACTAGCGGCGCAGACCGCGTGTTGTAAATCAATATATTTCCAGGTGAAGACGCTAAATGCAGTTTTTTTTTGTCATCCACACGGAAATGTCTGAAAACATTACATTTGCCTTACTGTGCATGTTTAAACCTCACTGAGATGATACAGACATTAAGTTGCATGCAATTATTCTGGCAGGACCCATTTATTTAGGGACATATTTCACCACTTACTTGCGTGATCACTCAGAATTTATCTGTTTTGCCACAGGAAAGCAAGGGTGAGTAAAATTTCTGTTGTCTTTTGAGGACTGTAATACGAAAAGCATCTAAAGTAAATATCTTTAGAAACTGTAAAAAGTTAATATCACAAAACTGAAAAGTTAATATCACATAACTGCAATTAACATTACTGTTATAATCATGTCTATTGGTACAGTGTACAAGACTAAATATGCTTCATTGTTTTCAAAAGCCTCTGTTTCCACAGTCCATACTACAATGCGAAAACATCATTCCAAATTTATCTGCTCTGGAGACTGTTTAAAAAAGCCAGAAGGCCAAAATGAGGGTAAAACGTACTAATGAGGACAAGGCTTGAGGAATTGTCAAATCAGGCAAACAATTGCTAAGCTGGCAACACAGTAGGCTACCCAGGCATTTTTTTAGCTTGCCCCATCAAATGTTACAAACCCTTCTACTTTTCCCGCAGTCAACAACTAGAGCAGCCGAAGCTAGCTCTCAAGCAGATATCTCTCCTCCTCCTCTCATGCTCCCATTTACTTCTCTGTGTTCCGCCACACCCTTACCATCCTTCCGAACACCTTCAGGGCACATATTTTCTCAGAAGGCAGAGGGCAGCAAGCCCTTTTAGCAGTCAGAATGATTCTTTTTCAAAGATGCTCACCGAACCCTCATTAGCCAACCCCTCTAACCACCAGCCCATCCCCGTTGACTCAAAATCGTGATCTATCATAGCCAACCCTCTTTAACATCCCCCTACATTTATAACAGCCCATCCTCACTCCACCCATCCCAGCAGTGCCCGCCGCTGCAGGAGCCTCTATTTTTTTTTTTCCCACTGCCACAGCAGTGTCCGCCCCTGAAGGAGCCTTTTCCCATATTTCCTCATTGCCGCAACAGTGTCTGCTCCCGCAGGAGCCTTTTTACCCTATCTCCCCACTGCCGCAGCAGTTTCTGCTCCCGCAGGAGCCTTTTCCCGTATATCCCCACTGCTGCAGCATTGTCTGCTCCCGCAGAAGCCTTTAATGCTTGACAATACTCTTGAAATCATTAATTATACTGTTCCATGGAACAAACTTAACGTAATGCATATGCTCATTATATCAAAAGCCTTCAAGGGGCAATGACGTCTCAAAAATAGTTTCTACATGTCACTGTACAATCTAGTCCTCGTTTTGCTAAACATTTAATTCAAATGTACACTATTTTTAATATTGGACAATTCTTTACAACAGGCATGCTACAGCAATCATAAGTCCCTCAAATGTTGCCATTTTTTATTACGTTTCATCTATTCACTGAAATAATCTGTTCAGATTTCCCCTATAGGGGGCCAAAAAAAAGTTCATGATCAGCATTTTTGAAGCCCCGCCTTCTCAGTTTCTCAGTAGCCCACTGGAGTGGTTAATCTGAAAATTCCGGGATAAGAAACTCTTAATCATCTTAATCTGTCAGCTCCATATAATTTGCTGTTTCAAAGCATAATCACCTCGATGGTTCTTGATGAATTCTGTCTCCCAACCGTAGAACAACGATCATGCAATCAATATGGAGAGAGAGAGAGAAGAAAAAAAATCTTAAGCTCTTGGCTGGGAAAGGTTGACATCACCTCAGCTTTTAAGATATGGCCATGCATCCAGATTCTAGGCACTTATTTGAGGTACACTGACAGGACAGAAAATTATATTTCATCGTACACTTAACTTTGAATGCAAGCTGATCAAAGATTTTCTGACATTACCGAAAGCATCTTACTGGATTTGCTAAACAACTACGCAAGTAATCCTCATAGCATCCCCTTTAGACAACTCAAATTCCTCTGAGTATTGTACTACCTGTCTGGTGCTGCAAAGTGTTCCCAGCGGAGTAAATAATTCTCCAGCTTCCAGCAAGGTTCACCCATCCGATAAAGTGACTATTGAATTGCCATCAGATGCCGCGAGAGCCTCCCGGTCGAGCAAACCTTGCCTTTTCAGACAAACTACCAGCGGAGTTACCCGTCTGATGCTGTGAGTATTTAAATCCATCAGAACTAGCGGCATCACTTACCCATCCGTGCACGGATATTGAACTCTCGTCAAAGGCTGCAAGAGGCCTGCTGGTCAAGCATTCTTGGCGTTTCCGTCCGGGTGTACCCTTTCAGTGCCGTAAGCATTGATCTCCCACCGAATGCCGGCGAGAGCCTTCCGGCTAGACAACTTTACCTTTTCCATTTTACAGCCAGCATAGGCTTACCCGTTTGATGCTGCGTGCTCCCAACGTACGTCGGCGAGAGCCTCCCAGCTAAACAGCCTTAACTTCCCTTTTACAGTCGTCGAGACTTACCCATCTGGTGCTGCGAGTATTGAGCTCCCACCAGATGCTAGCGAGAGCCTACCGGCCAGACATCTTTACCTTTCTACTCTACAGCCAGAAAGGATTACCCGTTTGATGCGTGTGCTCCCATCGGACAGAGGCTAGATAACCTTAACTTTTCCTTCCTACGGCCGGCAAGACTTACCCAATTCGATGCGTGTGCTCCCATCGAATGCTGGCAAGAGCCTCCCGGCCACACAACTTTACCTTTCCTTCTATGCCCGGAGAGGTTTACCCATTCGATGCCGTGAGTAGGAAGGTTCTATTGGATGTCGGCGAGAACCTCCCGGCTAGACAAACGTACCTTTTCCATCCTTCGGCCAGCGAAGCTTACCCATTCGATGCGTGTGCTCCTGTCAGACGTCAGTGAGAGTTCTCCCGGTCAGGTTCCATACTTGCTGCCCGTAAGCGAGTCTCATCCATCCAATGCCGTGAGTATCGTCCTCCCATCGGATGTCGCAAGAGTCTCCTTGTCGGGCTATACAACCACGCTGCTCCTCCTCATCACCTGATAGGGCTCACCGTTCCAACGCTGTGAGCTCCCGTTGAGCATCAGCTCTAACCACATAGTCCAGTATCTGCAGCCGGTAGGGCCTACCCTTGCAACGCTTAAGTCACTTCCACTGTAGTTGGCTTCCAGAGGTGTCCAGAAATATAACCCACTGGCTCAATATACTCCTTATAGACATGGATAAAACTTATCCAAACCTCAGACTTTGCTTTAGGTGATGGTGCAACCAAAGTGTAATTGTCAGAGGCAAGCCTAAGTTACACCTACTCAGCATACATTTTCAAATCTTTCTCGCACTAATCGAAACACATCACATGACCGCTCAATTAACTTGCAAACCAGAACGCGAGCCCGGCCCGAGCCCCGTCGGGTTCAGGCAAAGATCTTCAGCTCTACTGCCCACGACCTTTGAACTGTGATCTGAAATCATCAACTGGTGGGAGAATTAGTTATTCTTGTTCTTTTGGACACAAAACACTCTGATACTTCGAACTTGTTTGGATTATTATTTTCTTTTTAAATAGAGACTTCATCTTTTGAATTTGAACTGATCAAATGAGTGTTCAACACTCTGAACTGAATCATTTGATTCATTAACTTTAATCAAGTGTGTCGTTTCATTCACTTTGTTTAAATGAATAAATTCATAATTTCTTGTATCATCATTCAATACTGATGAATATACTGTTGAGTTTGAAAGTGTAATCTACATTTATTTTCTGCATTTTGACTTAAATTGAACGTACAATTACCATTCTTTTTGCATATTTAGGTCATTGAATGTAATGCCTTGTTGAAGAATTTACTATTGTTAATAGTTTTGAAAGAAACAGACACAGTACTCTTTTCTGAGCATTTATTTTGACACATTGTGTGAAGTGTGCAAAACATCAAATTGTACTGAGGCTATTGAACTGTTAAATCCTTAGTCCTCTAAGAGACAACAGAACAATTATCTAGGTACTATACAGGGCTCTAGAGTGGACCTAATTTCTCAATGGAGATCAGATGAGTTAGTAATCCACTCAACACAGAAAAAGCCAATTTCCTAATTGTTCACACAGCTGTCTTACAAAATTACAACAACTACAAAAGGGGAAGAGAAGAACAAAGAAGACAAATGAGGAGATACAGGAAGACAAAAAATAAGTTTGAACAGTGGAAACATAAAAGGGTTAAGAGTGAGAGGTGGTGGCCAGGGTGAAAGAGGAGATGGAGAAAGAAGAGCTGAAGATTTAGGAGGAAGAGCTGAGGATGTAGGAAGAGGAGAAGAGATTGAAGAGATGGATAGATTGGAGGGCAATGGTATAGTGGAGAAAAGAGAAAATATAAGAAGAGGTGGACAGGGAGGAAGAGGAGGGCAAAGAGGAAGAGGAGGCCAAGGTGTAAGTGGAGGGAGGAGATGTAGAATGAGGGTAGGGTACACGCATGTTTCAAATGAAATCAGAGCCACACTTATTGACCATGTCATAAATCATGGTCTTTCACTGAGAGAAGCTGGCCAGAGAGTTCAGCCCAATATAAACCGATCCACAGTGGCTTCAATTATCCATACATTTCAGAGGGAAAACCAGTAAGTATCCGTCTTGTCTGACATCGGTCTAGATCTCTACAGTAAATGTTCCTGCTTGTCCAAACCTTTTCAGAATTGAAGTTGGAGAACATTCAGGTGGACGAACATGATTTTTTTTCACTTGAACAAGAGCGTGCCATTGTTGACATGGTGGTCCAGAACAACACCCTCCGCCTCAAAGAAATTCAGCAAAGAATAACACAGGACATTCAACTGTTCCACAATATCCACCAATGCAGTCACTCCTCAATTGACTGTGTTCTAAGAAATGCTATCCGAATAAAGCAAGTATACAAAGTGCCCTTTGAGAGGAACTCCGTTAGAGTGAAGGAGTTGCGATTCAATTATGTGCAACCCAATTACTTCTGTTAATTATGTGTCAATAAACCATTCCATGCTAATATATGTGAAAAGGTTTAGGCATGTCTATGTATACTGCTGCTTCAAAGTGTGAACTCAAACTTCAGCAACAATTTCACAGTAGTATTGACTGCAATCAATGCCATTATTGTAAAACACAAATTTACTATATTTTACCTCGTGTTCTTTTTACTCTAGAGAATCTTGGAGTTGGATAGCAGTGCAACTCATGAGTACCTGTATATTGATGACATGAGAAATGTGATTGTGATGCATGACTCATGAAAATATTTTGTGATGTTGATGAAATTCTCTGGCCAGATGTAATTGAGAGGCATGATCAATAAAATAATTGATTCAGTGAATGCAGTAAATTTATCACTTTTTATTTACCTATGTACTTATTTGCATTATATATTTGTGTGTGTGTGTGTGTGTGGGGTGACAACTTGTTACACACCTGAACTCCTCATTAAAGAACTTAATGAAAAACATGTATTTTCATTTATTTCTTTGTGTATTTTCAGCTGAATTTGTTATAAATTCAACAGAGAACACACTTTTAGTTTTGATGTTAATATTGAATTTTAATACATGCATTACTAGAATAAAATGCTGTGTTTCATTGTGCAGTGAACACTTAATGGTTTCGCCAGCATAAGAGTGTGTTTAGTTTGCTGTGTTAACTGTTTTTAGAGCTGTTACCTGAGTTTGAAGAAATGTACCAAATCGATTGAGAAAAACTGTAATAAAGTATAATGTGAATCTAGCCATTTTTGTTGCAAGTTATTATTCCATTATAATCCCATAGGTAAAGTAAAGAAAGGAATGTGCCTACGTGGCCAGATTGTACAGACTAGATGAGAAACATCTGGTCAGACATCCAGAAAGGGCCTTTCTCTATACAAAACAAGTAGGGGGCCCCTTCTCTCTAGGGAGGTATCACAATTGTAAGCATAAGATTAAAAATAACATTAAAGAGGTGTGTGAACTTGCAAGCACGATGTCAGACACTGTAATATGCTCTGGTCCCCTCCCTGCTTACCGTGGTGATGAGATGCATAGCAGATTGTCATCACTCAATGGCTGGATGTCTAAGTGGTGCCCACAGAATTACATAGGTTTCATAGACAATTGGACGAGCTTTTGGGGCAGACCTGACCTGTTTAAAAGAGATGGTCTTCATCCCTCCTGGGGTGGCGCCACTCTTCTCTCTAGAAATATGGCAAATAGTCTTAGTGTTTATACTTGACTAACTGGGGCCCAGGTCAGGAAGCAGACAGACTGGCTAAACCGACCGTCTGCTAGCCGCCTCCCGTCGCAGAGGTCAGTTAATTCTCAGCACATAGAGACTTTTTCACCTAGATATCACACTATAGAGACTGTGTCTGTTCCCCGAACTAGAAAAAACAAACAACGTCAAAACCAAGTTAAGATTAACAATTTAATTGAGGTTCAACAAATACAAAACAGAAGCAATATGGATAAACAAGTGATAAAGCTTGGCTTATTGAATATCAGATCCCTTTCTACGAAAACACTTTTTGTAAATAATATGATCACTGATCATAATATAGATGTACTCTGTTTGACAGAAACCTGGCTAAAACCTGATGATTACATTATTTTAAATGAGTCCACCCCCCAAGATTACTGTTATAAACATGAGCCGTGTCTAAAAGGCAAAGGGGGAGGTGTTGCTTCAATTTATAACAACGTTTTCAGGATTTCTCAGAGGGCAGGCTTCAAGTATAACTCGTTTGAAGTAATGGTGCTTCATATAACATTATCCAGAGAAACAAATGTTAATGATAAATCCCCTGTTATGTTTGTACTGGCTACTGTATACAGGCCACCAGGGCACCATACAGACATTATTAAAGAGTTTGGTGATTTTACATCCGAGTTAGTTCTGGCTGCAGATAAAGTCTTAATAGTTGGTGATTTTAATATCCATGTTGATAATGAAAAAGATGCATTGGGATCAGCATTTATAGACATTCTGAACTCTATTGGTGTTAGACAACACGTTTCAGGACCTACTCATTGTCAAAATCATACTCTAGATTTAATACTGTCACATGGAATTGATGTTGATGGTGTTGAAATTATTCAGCCAAGTGATGATATCTCAGATCATTATTTAGTTCTGTGCAAACTTCATATAGCCAAAATTGTAAATTCTACTTCTTGTTACAAGTATGGAAGAACCATCACTTCTAACACAAAAGACTGCTTTTTAAGTTATCTTCCTGATGTAACCAAATTCCTTAGCATATCCAAAACCTCAGAACAACTTGATGATGTAACAGAAACTATGGACTCTCTCTTTTCTAGCACTTTAAATAAAGTTGCTCCTTTACGCTTAAGGAAGGTTAAGGAAAACAGTTTGACACCATGGTATAATGAGCATACTCGCACCCTAAAGAGAGCAGCCCGAAAAATGGAGCGCAGCTGGAGGAAAACAAAATTAGAGGAATTTCGTATTGCTTGGCGGGAAAGTAACATATCCTACAGAAAAGCATTAAAAACTGCTAGATCCGATTACTTTTATTCTCTTTTAGAAGAAAACAAACATAACCCCAGGTATTTATTCAATACAGTGGCTAAATTAACGAAAAATAAAGCCTCAACAAGTGTTGACATTTCCCAACACCACAGCAG